>NC_083594.1:22074198-22374198 GCF_027579695.1 Neoarius graeffei
AGGTTTTACTGAGCATCTCGCAGAGCCAGCCACAGTTCTTCTGGACACTTTGTCACACTTGCTTCTTCATTTTGCAGCAAAACCCAGTAGCCTTCATTATATTTTCTTTTTTCATCTGAAAAGTGGTCTCTTATGAAGAGACGTGTGTTTTTATTAAAACACACGTCCTTTCCGTTTTCTGGTTAAAAGTACGTCGTGCGCATTCTGGCTGCCACTTCTCACCGGAGCTTTTTTTTATTTTATTTTCTCTCCTTTTTTTATTTTAATTTTTTTTCTTTTTTCTGTGTTTGATGTTTGTTTGTGTTTTTTTCCGCCAGTGGTGGTCTAGTTCCGGACCCAGTTTTGGACGTTGGTTCCCTCCAGGCCTTGGTTCGCTGTAGGTGATGCCTGTGCTCCCAACTACTGACTGCAGTGAGCTCATTGCTCATTTTAACATCGTGGTTGTCCAGCGCTCTGTGCTTTAATGCTTGGCGTGATGTTCCAAGCGATGTTGCTCGGTGGCATCGCGGCAGCTGTGCAGGCGGTTTGGGACATACCAGCGCTTTGCATGGCGGTGTTTCTGTGCTCGCTTTGTGGATCCATGGCGTAGTGTTCGAGCGATGTTGCTGGCGGCATCACGGCGGCTGTGCTGGAGATGTGGGACTTGTTTTTGTGCACCTTTTGGTGGGACTGTGGCTGCTACACCACTGGAATGACATCCTGACCTCTATTTGGTGGACTTTTTTCTGCCTATTATTGTAAAGCGACCTTGGGTTTTGAGAAAGGTGCTATATAAATTGAACATATTATTATGTAACATGCTGCTCAGATACAAACTTTTTTTTACTGTAACATTTAATTTTGTGCTGTAAAACGAACGTTTGGACTCTAAAATGTTTTTGTACTGGCTCGATAATGTAGACGTCATAAAATAGAAATCTATAACTGTCAGTGTGCGAGTGTGACGGATGTAAGCACAGATATATTCACTAACCATAAACAGTACGAGACAAACAAAGTGTGCAAAACACACAACAGGCAAACAGCCCAAAGGAGCAGGTGAGGTCATAATCGTGGAAACAGGCAGGAGGTCAAACGAGGCGTGGACAGAGTATCAGAGGCAAGACTAATACGAGCACTATATACGAAAAATGAGAATCAAGAACCAGGAAGTCAACTAGAACGAGGAACAAGGAAACTAGGAACAAGGAAAAAAGGCTTAGTATGGCACGCTAGACGTAGCGTAATGCTTCACGTCGTCCTTTACTCGGAGCAGTCCTTAAATAGTCCAAACATAGTTCATTGATTAGCAGCAGGTGCACCTTGTTGACGGCACACGTGCTGTAGCCCTCTCGGCACACGCGCAGCCCGAGGCACGCCTTAAAGTGCATGTGCCACCCCCCAAAGAGCTCCCTCTGGGAGTGAGAATACATAATAATAAGTCCCGGTGGGGGTTCGGGTTCAGGCTTGGGACATGACCTGGGTTCTAAGCTGGGCATAGACTTGACCTCAGGACTTGACTCTGGGCTGGACTTGGGCTCTGTGGACAATGAGGACGACAAGGATGACGTGGACGACGTGGACTCTGGCTCTGTGGACGACGTGGATGACGAGGACTCGGGCTCTGGAGACGGCTCAGGTACAGACTTGGACTCTGGAGACAGCTCGGGTACAGACTCAGGCTCTGAAGACAGCTTGGGTACAGACTTGGGCACAGACTCGGGCTCTGGAGACGGCTCGGGTACAGACACGGGCTCTGGAGACGGCTCGGGTACAGACTCGGGCTCTGGAGATGGCTCGGGTACAGACTCAGGCTCTTGGCTGGACTCAGGCTCTTGGCTGGGCTCGGGCTCTTGGCTGGGTTCAGGCGTCTACTCTGGCTCTTGGCTGGGCTCTGGTGTCGGCTCTGGCTCTTGGCTGGGCTCTGGCTCTTGGCTGGGCTCTGGCGTCAGCTCTGGCTCTTGGCTGGGTTCTGGCATCAGCTCTGGCTCTTGACAGGGTTCTTGGCTTGGCTCAGGTGTCTTGGAGGGCTCTTGGCTTGGCTCGGGTGTCTTGGAGGGCTCTGGACTGAGCTCAGGTGTCTTGGAGGGCTCTGGACTGGGCTCAGGCGTCTTGGAGGGCTCTGGACTGGGCTCAGGCATCTTGGAGGGCTCTGGACTGGGCTCAGGCATCTTGGAGGGCTCTGGACTGGGCTCAGGCATCTTGGAGGGCTCTGGACTGGGCACTGGAGCAGGAACTGGCTCCTTCAAGGATGTTGGAGCAGGAACTGGCTCCTTGGAAGGCTCAGGAGCAGGAACTGGCTCCTCGGAAGGCTGAGGAGCAGGAACTGGCTCCTCGGAAGGCTGAGGAGCAGGAACTGGCTCCTCGGAAGGCTGAGGAGCAGGAACTGGCTCCTCAGAAGGCTCAGAAGCAGGGGCAGGATCCTCAGAGGGCTCTGGAGCGAGGGCAGGATCCTCAGAGGGCACAGGAACAGGAACAGCCACCAGCAAAGGAACAGGAATAGCTGCTGGAGGCACAGGCACAGGATCTGCTGCAGGCACAGGAACCACTGCAGGAACAGGAACAGCTGCTGGAGATACATGATCTGCTGCAGGCACAGGAACCACTGCAGGAACAGGAACATGAACAGCTGCAGGAACAAGAACGTGAACAGCTGCAGGAGGCACTGGCACAGGATTGGGTGCAGGCACAGGAACCACTGCAGGCAGCACAGGAACAGGAACCGCTGCAGGCACAGGAACCGGAAAATGAACAGCTGCTGGAGTCACAGGAACTGCTGCAGGCACAGGAACCGCTGCAGGCACAGGAACTGCTACAGGAACAGGAACTGCTGCAGGCACTGTATTGGCCCCTGGGGGGAGCTCTGGGGCAATGGTCTCCTCAGCTGAGGAGGCCCCAGGAGTGGTTGATCTTAGGAGGCGCTCTAGGGCAACGACCTCCTCCACTTCGTCAACCACTGGCCTGGCTACCTCTCCTCAAAAATTTTCAAGGGGTTCCTCTTTCATCAGTGACTCGTAGATTAACTGAAGGGTGGCGAAGAAAGTCTCAGACTTAGTAAGGCATGGGTGTTCCACCCGAATAAGGTAGTCTACCCATCTGTGTGCTCGTCCCACAATGAAGGTGAGGATTAGACTCACCCAGATGGGTTCGGGTGGCTTGGGTTCCAGGGAGCTTTCATGGAGCACCCAACAGTGGATACAGAATCCAGCTGGGTGAAAGTCTCTCTCGTACGGCATCGGGGTGTGGGCATTGGTACGTTGGCAAAAATAAGCTGTGAGTGGCATGGACAGGGAAACCCGGAAGCGACATGGAATTGGGTACTGGAATATATCTGCTACATCCATTTTGTGGTGAAGTATTCTGTCAGTGTGCGAGTGTGATGGATGTAAGTGCAGATATATACCCTAACCATAAACAGTATGAGACAAACAAAGTGCGCAAAACACACAACAGGCAAACAGCCCAAAGGAGCAGGCGAGGTCGTAATCGTGGAAATGGGCAGGAGGTCAAATGAGGCACAGACAGAGTATCAGAGGCAAGACTAATACGAGAACTAGATACGAGAAACAAGAATCAAGAAGTCAACTAGAACTAGGAACAAGGAAACTAGGAACAAGGAAACAAGGAAACTAGGAACAAGGAAACAAGGCTTAGTATGGCATGCTAGACGCAGGGTAATACTTCGTGTTGTCCTTTACTCGGCGCAGTCCTTAAATAGTCCAAACATAGTTCATTGATTAGCAGCAGGTGCACCTTGTTGACAGCACGTGCTGTAGCCCTCTCGGCATGTATGCAGCCCGAGGCATGCCTTAAAGTGCATGTGCCAAGGCACACAGGACTGACAATAAAGTTTGTATGAAAAAAAATAGGGTGCCCAAGGCTTTTGCACAGTACTGTAGCTGGTAGAGAAAATACTATTATAGTAATATAAATAGGATAATATTAAATTATTAAGAATGAACATGTAATGTGTTTTAAACAAATACAAATAAGAGTTGCACTACTTTTATTATTATTATGATTATGATTATTATTATGGCGGCATGGTGGTTAGCACTGTCGCCTCACAGCAAGAAGGTTCTGGGTTTGAGCCCAGTGGCCAGTGGGGGCCTTTCTGTGTGGAGTTTGCATGTTCTCCCTGTGTCTGTGTGGGTTTCCTCTGGGTGCTCCGGTTTCCCCTACAGTCCAAAGACATGCAGGTTAGGCTAATTGGTGACTCTAAATTGACCGTAGGTGTTAATGATGGTTTGTCAGCCCTGTGATGACCTGTCCAGGGTGTACCCTGCCTCTCGCCCATAGTCAGCTGGGATAGGATCCAATTTGCCTGTGACCCTGCACAGGATTAATGGATGGATTATTATTATTATTATTATTTGTTTGTTTGTTTTATTTTTTGCCAGGAAGGTTGGCTGGGTATTTGGTTAAGAGTAGAGTAGAGTAGAGTAGAGTAGAGTAGAGTAGAGTAGAGTAGTTCATTAGGGCTGGGATTCTGTGGGACACAACAAAAAAATTGCACCCACAGGAGATTTTTACTTTGATGCATGGGTGAATGAGCTCCAGAGATGTGAAACTCGTGGGACAAACAAACACTGTGTTCATTAAAATGAATGTGTGGTACAGCTCAATGTATTCACAGAGTTCATTAGTTTATCCTTAGTAACCACCTGGTGTAAATTAGGCTGCTAAGTTATTTTTAACAATTTTTTTTAAATACCACAGACAGGTATGAACAAAATAATACGTACCTGAGGTAGATTAAATAAATAGTCTTGCACACATCGCTAGTTGAGACCAGTTAATAATACAATGGAAAGAGGTATGGATATTTGGAGCACTAAACAGAAACTATTTAACAGTTATTTTACGAAATCGAGTCATATATGAACTGGGAGCTGACGAGGTGTGTAGTGCTGAGTTCTGCTAAACATTGGGCAGTCATATTGTGAAGTTCGCAGATGACACAGCGGTGGTGGGACAGATATCCCACGGCAAAGAGTCAGTGTACAGACAGGAGGTGGAGGACCTGGTGGACTGGTGCAGGGACAACAATCTCTGCATCAATGTGGGGAAAACAAAGGAGATGGTTGTGGACTTCAGGAGAGGTGACCACGCCCCCTCCCCCCTCTACATCGGACAAGAAGCTGTACAGATGGTACACAGTATCAAGTACCTGGGGGTCTCTAGTGACTTGAAATGGACCATGAACACAGCCAGCGTGGTCAAGAAGGCCCACCAATGCCTCTACTTTTTGAGGAGGCTAAGGCAGGATGGACTGAGCCCTGCGGTCCTGGGAGCCTTCTACAGGTGTGTGGTGGAGAGCACACTGACCTCCTCCATCACCTCCTGGTATGGAAACTGCTCAGCGGTGAACAGGAAGGCTCTGCAAAGGGTGGTGCGCACAGCACAGAAGATCACCCGTTGCAGCCTGCCATCCATAGAAGACATCTACAACAGCCGGTGCAGGAGCAGAGCGGCCCGCATCATGGGTGACTCCACCCACCCAGCACACAGACTATTCAGCCTCTTCCCCTCAGGAAAAAGACTCTGCAGCATCAGGACCAAAACATCAAGGCTCCAATGCAGCTTCTTCCCAGAAGCTGTGAGACTAAAGAACACTAAGCCTAAGCTCTGATGCTGCCCCCCCTTCCCCCCACACTCCCCTCATTTTGCATGTTTGCACATATTGAAGTTTTTAACTGTTCACCTGAACACTTTTTAATCATGGTTACACTATTTTTCTATTCTATTTTTATATTTATTTTTAATATTAATTCTTCTATTTATATACGCTGCTGGCCCTGAGGCACAAATTTCGTTTACATGTGAAACATGCAAATGACAATAAAGAACCTTGACCTTGAGTTGGGTATAAGCCATGTGCAATGAGATTGAGTGGAATAACTGTTTTTATTATATCCACATTCACTGGATTTTGAGAAACAGAGAATTTTTATTTTTTGCAAATTCAATAAATAAAAACTTTATACAAAACGTCAGACAAAATAATTTCCACTTAGAATGTAAATAAACTGGTGAAATAACAGTAGCAATTTGTGAAAAATGCTTTAATAATTATTCTTGAAAAATAAAAAAAGAAGTTTTTCCCATCAAATATTTTTATTCCATATTTTGTCACTTTTTTTTTTTGTATTTTTTGGGATTTTGTTTTTGAGTAGAGTTTTTATTTCATCCTTGGTTGGTTCAACAACACACTCCACCATTTTGTTTTTCTCTACTCATGGTATATGAGCCGATAACCTAGTAGTAAAGTAGCCAATCAGAGCATGTGATTGCTCATATCCAGTAAGTGAATAGAATAAAAACAGATACACTAAGCATATACTATAGTGGCATTGCATTATACCCCTAGGCAAGAAGAAGAAAGAGGGGAAAAAAGTGGTATTTATTACAAATATGTCACTATGCGGCTGCATTTGAAGGTCTCAGCTTGCACAAGAAGGGTTTAGGTGATTCTCTCTGTCCCTGCTGATTAGCAGGGGTGAACCTGTGGGTGCTGGTTATTATAATAACTGGAACCCAAAATTATTGGCTCATGCTTCAAGGCATGGCTGCATTATCACATACGGAGTTGGATCAAATGCATTTTGCTGATGCACCCAGCCCAATTCCAGCTACTCATACTAACTGCTGACACCACTACAGATTAGCTGATCTGGGGTCAAGCCTGTATGCTAACTGGGTGAAAAGAAACAAGGCATAAGGATGAGAAATGGGTGGAACCAATTACAAAAGACAGAGTTAAAGAGTTGACAGAGAAGAGGAAATAAAGACAGTGGAAAACAAAAAGGGACAAGGAGATATTCAGACATACGAAGTCAGAAAATTATTAAATATGCTCAAATACAGTCAGGATCTTGAATCTTTGCGACGTGATCTTGAGTATCCCAACAGTTCTTGCAGAACTGGACCAGTTGTGGATTGGATCATTATGAGACATTGAGCTGTACTCACTTCTCTGATAGCAGTGTCATATTGAAAATGAAAAACAAGGATAAGCAAATCCCTGGTACAAAGTATGTATGTATAAAACATCATCCAGATGTTTCACATGTTTTATAGAGTCAAAAGTTTGGACACTCCAACTCATTCAGAGGGTTTTCTGTGTTTTGACTATTTTCTGCATTGCAGAACAATACTGAAGACATTGAAGCTATGAAATAACCTATGGAACATATATTGAATTATGTGGTAAACAAAAAAGAATTTAAAAAAAGCAAAAATAGGTTTGATATTGGGCGGCACGGTGGTGTAGTGGTTAGCGCTGTCGCCTCACAGCAAGAAGGTCCTGGTTCAAGCCCCGTGGCTGGCGAGGGCCTTTCTGTGCGGAGTTTGCATGTTCTCCCCGTGTCCATGTGGGTTTCCTCCGGGTGCTCTGGTTTCCCCCACAGTCCAAAGACATGCAGGTTAGGTTAACTGGTGACTCTAACTTGACCGTAGGTGTGAATGGTTGTCTGTGTCTATGTGTCAGCCCTGTGATGACCTGGCGACTTGTCCAGGGTGTACCCCGCCTTTCGCCCGTAGTCAGCTGGGATGGGCTCCAGCTTGCCTGCGACCCTGTAGAACAGGATAAAGCGGCTAGAGATAATGAGATGAGGTTTGATATTTTAGATTCTTCAAAGTATCCAGCATTTACCTTGATGATGCCTTGCACACGATTGGCATTATCTTAACCAGCCTCATGAGGTAGTCACCTGGAATGCTTTTCAATTAACAGGTATGTCTCGTCAAAAGTTAATTAGTGCAATTTCTTGCCTTCTTAATGCATTTGAGATCAAACAATAAATAGTAAATAATAAAAATATAGTAAACAGCCCTATTCCACAACTGTAGTAATCCACTGTATATTATGTCAAGAACCGCTCAACTAAGTAAAGAGAAACAACATTCGTCATTACTTTAAGACATGAAGTGTCTTTTAATTAATAAAAATAAAGAAAAATCATCGGATTAGAAGGTTTGTCCAGCTTTTGACTGGTACGGTGTGTGGTAAAAAATTCACGTGGGTGGACTTGTTTGACACATGATTTCAGTCAGCATTCTTCAATCCTATCCACAAAGGGCCAGTGTAGCTGCAGGCTTTCATTCCAACCAAGCAGGAGCTACACCTGATTTCACTTGTTTAATCATTTCACCCTCGTCTCCAGTCAACAATCAAGTGAGCCTCCAATTTGGCTATAATGAAAGCCTGCAGCTACACCGGCCCTTTGCGGATAGGATTGAAGACCCCTGTCCTAGGGCTTAGCGGTCACATGCGTGGACAGCACTTTATGTAAATTCGGAACAAGAATCCACATATGTGGACATACTTTTTCTCTAAAAGTACATCTTATCAAAAGATGATGCTTAGTTTTTATTCTAATCAGGTTCTAATAAGCCCAAATAGCAAAGAGAAATAAAAAATGCATGTAAAAAAACAGCTTGGGCCTTAGGAGGTTAATAATGAGCTCACTTGAGATCTGATGCACTCATTCACATCACATTATTTCTGGCCACTTTATCCTTCTACAGGGTCACAGGCAAGCTGGAGCCTATCCCAGCTGACTACGGGCGAAAGGCGGGGTACACCCTGGACAAGTCGCCAGGTCATCACAGGGCTGACACATAGACACAGACAACCATTCACACTCACATTCACACCTACGGTCAATTTAGAGTCACCAGTTAACCTAACCTGCATGTCTTTGGACTGTGGGGGAAACCAGAGCACCCGGAGGAAACCCACGCGGACACGGGGAGAACATGCAAACTCCGCACAGAAAGGCCCTCGCCGGCCCCGGGGCTCGAACCCAGGACCTTCTTGCTGTGAGGCGACAGCGCTAACCACTACACCACTGTGCCGCCTGCACTCATTCACCTTTGCTATATTTAAAACTGACATAATTTATTGTATATTTCTTCCAGAGAAACAAAGATGTCTGCACACACTTATTCCATACCAAACAACTGAATCATGACATTTGTGTTGGTGTTATTTTTTCGTTTTTTCTCCTTTTTTTCATTGTATTGAAATATCTTAAGAAATTCTCATTTCATTAAAATATCTTTAACAATTCAATACCATGACAAGACAGTAATCATTGCTACATGCTAACATATACCAAATCAGGTAGTGTTGCTGCCTCACAGCTCCAGCAATTGCAATTTGAGCCTGAAGTCATTTTTGTTGCTTGCTGAGTTTCTATGCATGTTTTCCCTGTATCCATGTAGGTTTCTTCTGCACTTTCTGGATTCCTCTCACCTCCCAAAAACATGCCAGTAGGTGGATTGGCTGGGCTAAATTGGTCCTAGGTGTGAATGAGGGTGTGAATGCATGAGCCTTGCAATGGACTGGTGTCCAAACCTTGTGCCCGTTGTTCCTGGGATAGTCTCTGGATCCAGCACAAGCCTGACCAGAATAAATTGTTATTAAAAAATACATTAATGAATGAATGAATGAATGAATGATTTGACATGTATTACTTGCAGTGGTGGTGGCATGGTTGTGTAGTGGTTAGCATTGTCGCCTCACAGCAAGAAGGTTCTGGGATCGAGCCCAGTGGCTGATGGGGGGCCTTTCTGTGAGGAGTTTGCATATTCTCCCCGTGTCCGCGTGGGTTTCCTCTGGGTGCTCTGGTTTCCTCCACAGTCCAAAGACATGCAGGTTAGGCTAATTGGTGGTTCTAAATTGATCGTAGGTGTGAATGTGAATAGATGTTTGTCTCTGTGTCAGCCCTCTGATGATCTGGCAACTTGTCCAGGGTGTACCCTGCCTCTTGTCTGTAGTCAGCTGGGATAGGCCCCAGCTTGTCTGCAACCCTGTAGAACAGGATAAGCGGCTACAGATAATGGATGGATGGAGTTCTGATTTTCATGAGCTATAAGCCATAATCATCAATACGAAAAACGAAGGAAAAAAGCCTTGAAATATTTCACTTTATATGTAATGAAGATAAAATATATGAAAGTTTACCTTTTTTAATTAAATTACAAAAAAGAACTTTGTCATGATATTAAAATATTTTGAGATGCACTCATATTGCAGTGTTTCTTTTTTTTCATGATTGCACACAGCATCGTCTAAAAATTGTCATCAGCACTAGGCTATTAAATATGAAGGAGAAGAAAAGCACATCAGACACGTTGTAATGATCTAACCTTTTCAGTGACGGAAACTTCATTAATCACTGTCCCAGGCTTCATTATGGTGAAATAATAGGACCATGAGGTTCATTTATGAAAAGAAAAACACACAGGAAGAATTTGAGGTAGCATGGCATCTCCTCTGTTCATTTGTATCACACTAATTAAGTGAATGAAGGCTAATGGCAGCCAAATCTTTGAATCTTAGAGTGAAATTGATTTAGTCATATTCACTAATGACAACTCATTATTTGACCATTTTGGTATGTGCGATAATGAAAGTGGATGGTTTCTATCTGTGTGGAGTTTCTGTGCTTGGTCTGACTGGCCATGGGGTTTTGTCTGGGTTCTCTGGTTTTCTCCCAGCTCTCAAAACATACTGGTAGGAGTTTGCATGTTATTCCTGTGTCGGTGTGTGTGTGTGTGTGTGGGGGGGGGGGGGGGGGGGGGGGTTCTGGTGTCCTCCCATGGTCCAAAGACATGCAGGTTAGTTCAATTGGCTACTCTAAATTATCCATAAGTGTGAATGTGTACCTTGCCAGAGGGATCTTTTGGATACCTCTGGTGTGCTATAAATCACCCAAGATAATTCATGGAAGCTGGTTGTGAAATTTGCAGAATGGCTTCCTGGATCACTGACCTTCAACTATGAGATGACATCAGACGGAATACTGATTTCTATTACTCAGGAATACCCTGTGTAAATATCCATCCATCTATCCATCCATTATTTGTAGCCGCTTATCCTGTACAGGGTCACAGGCAAGCTGGAGCCTATCCCAGCTGACTATGGGTGAGAGGCAGGGTACACCTTGGACAAGTTGCCAGGTCATCGCAGGGCTGACACATAGAGACAAACAACCATTCACACTCACATTCACACCTATGGTCAATTTAGAGCCACCAGTTAGCCTAACCTGCATGTCTTTGGACCGTGGGGGAAACCGGAGCACCCAGAGGAAACCCACACAGACACAGGGAGAACATGCAAACTCCACACAGAAAGGCCCTCGTCGGCCGCTGGGCTCAAACCCAGGACCTTCTTGCTGTGAGGCAACAGTGCTAACCACTACATCACCATGCCACCCCTGTGTAAATATATTTTGAGCAAAATTAATATAAAACTAATGTCACCATCATACCAGGATTGAGGTGAACCATATTTGGTTGACTTGGTCAGAGTTGCAGCAGGAGGGTGGCCAGTTCCTTTCTGTGCACTCACACACCTATGGGCAATTTAGAGCCACCAGTTAGCCTAACCTGCATGCTTTCGGACTGTGGGGGAAACCAGAGCAAACCCACGCAGATAGAGGGAGAACATGCAAACTCCACACAGAAAGGCCCCCGTTGGCCACTGGGCTCGAACCCAGAACCTTCTTGCTGTGTGTTAACCACTACACTGCCATGCCACCCAAAACTAATGTACTCATAAATAAAACAAGTAAATCATTGCATAATTTTGTACTCTGTTTTCTTTGTTTCAGTGTGGGGGGAGAATGGCATATCATGTACCTTTTTTTTTAATAACTCTCCTTTCAGCACCTTGTTGGCTGCTGTTTGTTACAAAAGCCCATCAAGGTATGCAACAAATCACCACCCGGATCAGAGGCAGCATTTTCTGTAGCAGGGCCAAAACAGTTTGGGATTAAGCTCTGTGCCTCAGACGAAAGATCTACTGCAAAATATTTACAAAAAAAAAACAGATAAGCACATTCCTGCGATATTTGGGAATGGATATGCAGTTGGATGTGAGCAGAGAGTGATATTATGTTAACACTGTATCACTAGTTGCTCAATTTAAAACCACTCTGTGATGAAGCAGAGTACGAAAATCCCCAGATGTTTCACAACACCTAGGGGTGCGAGACAGAAGTGAAGGGTGTGAAATGTAATTTGTTTTTGAAAAGTGTAAGCAAGACATGTGTGAGACATCATTCATCTACTTTGGTCTAGAATACAGAGGAACATACAACTAAAAGCCCCATAGCATGGCAAGATAAAACACAAAGGGCAAGGCCACGTCCCACTGGGACTGAATAGGGTGCGAATTGTGAGAGTAGGCAGAAGGTACAAATTAAGGTGACTGTCAACATTTTAGTGGACAGTGAAGTGTACGCAGATACTGTTCCTTAGCAACAAGGCAAGATCTCTATCTGTCTCGTTTTATTTCTGCACTAGGTGCCTGTTATAGTAAAGGGTGATGGCAAGTAAACTCGATATAATCGCATTGCTTTTGAACATGATGCATGGCATTAAATCTTTCATGATGACTCATGCCAATTATGCCTGTAGTATTTCCATCTTAGCTCATTCACACACACAACTAAGGTCTTGTTAAAATCTGTATATGATCAGAGTACACTACCAAGAATCCTCTCTCATCAGTATTCATTTATCAACTACAATTTTTTCAACACAACTGACACTTGCTGTTTAAAAATGGGTTAAATCTGAGAAAAATTAATTCCTGCTATTTAGGAAATTCTCATATGAAATTCAAAAATATATGAATATCATATTAAGATGTTCTCATCTCATTATCTCTAGCTGCTTTATCCTTCTATAGGGTCACAGGCAAGCTGGAGCCTATCCCAGCTGACTACGGGCGAAAGGCGGGGTACACCCTGGACAAGTCGCCAGGTCATCACAGGGCTGACACATAGACACAGACAACCATTCACACTCACGGTCAATTTAGAGTCACCAGTTAACCTAACCTGCATGTCTTTGGGGGAAACCGGAGCACCTGGAGGAAACCCACGCGGACAACATGCAAACTCCGCACAGAAAGGCCCTCGCCGGCCACAGGGCTTGAACCCGGACCTTCTTGCTGTGAGGCGACAGCACTAACCACTACACCACCGTGCCGCCCATATTAAGATGTTATTCACTTTATTTTTCTGCCACCTATTCCATTCACTGTGTATTTCTGTTTCCTGGTTTTCATTACTCCTGTTCTGGCTCCACTCTGTCCACTATCACTTGTTTTATTTTTTCATTTTATTGTGTTTGATATGTCATATTGACCAGTTTATATGATCCCCTGTGCTTGTCTGTGTATTTTGCACTTCCCAAACATGGGTTGTGCCTAATTCTTCCCTGCTTCAGTGGACAATTTTACCAGGATACTGTAGCTTTTTAGCTAAGAACTACTGCTATAATAATTAAGACTATGATGCTCATACTGGACATCTTTTCAACACTTGTTTTACTGTTTGGCTTTCGAGTTTTCAACTGTAGAAGGGTAATGATTTATTATAGAAGTGGATAGATTCCTTTTGACTCTGGTTCCTCTCAAGGTTTCTTCTTCATGTCAGCTCGAAGAATTTTTCCTTGACCCTGTCATTTCTGGCTTGATCATTAAGGGTCTAAATCTACAGACTGGGATGTAGTGGTACGTAAACGCACATAAACGCCGTTTACCCACCTCCAGATTTTAGGAAATAGCGTTTATGAACCTCTAAATATAGTTTACGCACGTCCAAGCATAATTACCCACCTCTAAATACAGTTTACGCACGTATGTCTCTTGTTTTATACAGATATTAAAACAGCTTTTCCGTTATTTTTCAATTGCCTACACCTAGTAGATCCTGCACAAGTTCTTGTGGGTTTTATCAACACTGCGTAGCCTACGCGTAGTAATTGTCTGTCTACCGCTCGCCCTCTTGCGGGAGCCAGCAGACTGCGAGATTCATTAGTCACTGATTACGTGTGTGAAGAAATGGTGAAGAAATGGATATTAGGCGATTTCTGAAGCGTCGGAGCATCACCCTTCCAGCTGATACCAGCAAAACGTCTCAACACAGTGAGTCCAAAAAGAATCCTGAACTTCACGTTTTTAGGATAAACTCCCCATCGTTTTGGTTTGTGAACCATGCCACTAACTAGGTTGTTAACTTGTGCCAACAAGCCTACCTTTCTGGCAGACAAATGACGTTGTTAGTGCAGTCTAAAGTTTTTGGGAATTATTATATCAACATAAATTCAGTATTTGTAGCGCATTGTAAGACAAATAGTTGTCATTTCATGTTAATCTCGAAGTCATGATGACAGCATGCTAGCTTCATGTCACGGACATAATATAGAGAACTTAGCCTAAAGTAACGTTAGGCAAGTCACTCCTCCCCGCCCTTCTCGGTGTGTGGGTGTGTGTGTTTATTTTTTAAAGAAGGCTATAGCATTCAGATTGGGCAGAAATACTTGTCCACATGATTGGTGTACTTAGCCGTTTTAATTTAATTTTACAGATAGTGGTGGAGAGACAGACAGTGTTGCGGGGCCAGGAGAAACAGCAGGAGGAGAGACAGAAGGAGGAGAGAGTGAGAGGAGGAAAATAGGGCAAAGAGAGGATGAAACAGGATCAACTACAAGAGGAGAAAAGGGAGGAAAAGAGAGAAGGCAAATGGATGGAGAATCAGATAGGCCTTTAAGAGAAACTTTGATAGAGGAAACTGAGGGAGAAACAGAGAGAGGAGAAAATGAGGGAAGAAAAACAGAAATAGACGGAACAGAAGGAAGAGAAAATGAGGGAGGAGAATCAGACAGAGAAGATGCAGAGACAGACGAAATGGAGGCAGAGGAAACTGAGACAGTATCAGAAAGCATCAGATGCCATCCACACATCTGGACTGAAAGTATGTGTAATTTGCCATTCTTACACACAGTCTTTATTTTTCTCTCTTTATTGATTATTTAGATTTCATAAACACCACTCTACTTGGTGTCACACACACACACACACACACACACACACACACACACACACACACAAATGCTTGGACTCACTCACACATGCACACAAGTAAACACACATGCACATTCACACACACACACAAACACTTTCATACACACACATACAAAAGTTAACATTCTTCTAGTGCAAGGTCTACTGCTGTGATATATCTGTCAGCTTATGGATTTCATATGGCCTACTGTTGGTATGTGTAATTTGCCATTCTTTCACACTGACATTATATTTCTCTTTATTAAGATTTAATAAACCTCAAACATACTTATTGTGTATCTTGTTTTATGAATGATATAGAGTAGAGACCTCAGGGAACCCTTGTCACACACATACATACATGCACTCACACACACAAGTACACACACATGCACATTCACAAACACTCTGTCATATACACACACACACACACTCCTATGTGTCAGAAAAGTTGTTTCATACAATACGCATCGTAGCATCCTTGCGTCATGCTTGCGTCGACTATGAATTGGCCCTTACAACGTCGTGGTCCCCCGATCCCAAAATTTATAGTTTACCCACCTCTTTTTTTACCACTACACCCCTGTCTACAGATGAGGTCAGTAGTTTAAATACATTTATCATGTCATGGCAATATTAAGCGTTCAACGATTGAACTGTGCTTTTTCTGAGACAGAATGATTATACAGTATGTGTCTTGGATAGAAAATAAAATAATTTGGTGTACAAGTTTGAATTTATTCTGAAATTCTGATTGGTTTCCTTTATACATACAAAGTTAAAAATATACATACACGCACTTAGATTATTAATTCAGTAGTGCTGAAAGTCCCAAAATGTCTTAACTTGCCAAAACCAATGCCTCTTACCCTTCTGTTAGACTACAGCTGGTAGTTTATTTGTACCAACATAAAAAAGGGTTTGTTTGACAGCACTGATTGGATTGACCAACACACTGTACAATGGGAAAGTCCAAGGAGCTCAGTGCAGATCTGAGAAAGAGGATTATAGATTTAAACAACTCGGGAATGTCTCTTGGAACCGTTTCTAAACAACTACAGATTCCAAGGTCATCATTTCAAACAATTGGAGGGAAGTACAAGTTATTGGGAAGTGTAGGCACTTTGCCAAGGTCTGTAAGAAGACCCAAACTGTCACCCTCAGTTGAGAGGAAATTGGTTGAATGGTTAGATGGTGGTTCTGGTGGACGCTGCTGGCCACCAGTGTCATTGTCTGCAGTTGTGTTTTACATCCCCATGGACTGAGAAGTTGCCATCCAAGAAAGAATCCTCTACTCCAAAATCGACACCTTCAAACTTGATTAAACTTTTGTCCACCTTCTAGTGGAAAGGTTTTTTTTCACCATGACCAGAGGTATGTTTGGAGGAGTAACAGTAAGGCATTCAGCCCCAAGAACACTGTACCCACACACATCAAAGCTGGTTATGGAATGGATAGAGTAACATTTAAGCTTTTGGAATAGTCTGACCTCAACCCTATTGACAATGTGTAGACTATGTTTAAAAGTTGGGTCTGTGTCAGGAAATCAATAAATGTAATTGAATTCTACCAAAAATTGAATGTTGCACATTCATACTTCCCCAGGAAAAGAACAGTTCAAAGAAATCATTGAGAGCCTAATATTGCCATGACATTCAGGTACATGATGGGTGTATATAAACTTCTGACCTCAGCATCGGGATTTCTGTGAAGCTGCTTTATGACAAAAGCATTTGTTAAAATAAAATGGAACTGAATTACTTTAAGTCATGCGTGATTTTATCAAATCTTGAGCTCTGTTTCCTGTTGCTCATGTCCCCAGGTTTCTCTAGTCTCAAGTATAGTTTCCTGTTTCCTAGCCCCGATTCAAATGCATACTCCAATACAGTATGTGAAATGGCAAATTGTGTCTTTATTTAATTTTTTTTCATATAATATAGTCTGTAATTTTTTTCTATATGCCCCTATGCTTTGTCAATGGAGACAGGTTTCAGAGAAAGAAAATAATATTTTCAGGTACATTTTTGACATCATTATTCCGTAATCACACATGTATTATGAATAAGAACCTACACATCTAAATTACTATAGAAGAAAGCTTTTATTCATCACATAAACATTACAAGAAGTCAATTTCTTTTAATCCCAGCTTGTGAGGAAGTTAGGGTCAGAGCATAGCCATGATACAGCACCTCTGGAGGTGAGAGGGTTATAGTGCAGCGGTTAATTGCATATTTCATAAGAATCCTTCAAATGGTGACACAAGCATGAAATTCTCCACAAATATGCTTTAATGTCCTCTCTTTTAGAAAAGGGTCCTGGCCATGCCAAAAATTCAAGATGGCCGCCATTTTCCAAGATGGCTGCCCGAATGTGACAATTTTTTGTTATTTTCCCTCTTTTCTTAATTTAATTTTCCAAGTGAACCATGTTTATGCTCTTATATGCTAATTTTACAGATTTTGTTGTCTCTGATATAAATTTAAGAAGGTTAGCCTTCAATGTGGTGCCCAAAATGGCTGCTACTCCTTGAAAATTATGATTTATCCATTGTAAATTGAGCATATTTAACACACACATGCAATCGTTTCTGGATGTGGATCTTGGTTGGTGTGGTGCAGATCCCATTCAGAAACAAGGGAAAGAAGACTGCCTGGCAGACCTGGGATATCTTCCCAGAAGTCTCCCCTGTGTTCTCCAAACTGAGTCAGTACCCTCTCACAGTGCAACAGAGCGACCTTGACATCCTGGAGAAGTTTGTCATATTTATGTATGACAGATCCAGCACGGCTGCCACTGTAGATGAGGCGAGGCTCGAATTATTTGCCAGGAAACAACGACCTTATGAGGCCATCCCGCCAACCAAAGCCGCTCTTCTCCAACATACCAAGCGTGCTGCCTACCAGGCCGGTTGTGTGTGGGGCCAGGCAACCCTGTGTCAGCCTGAACCTGAGAGTCCTGCTGACTGGGGATGGCAGAAGTCTGGTGAACAGTGGCACATTTTCTGGACGGCCAATGCTCCCATAGCCAAGAGCTGTGAGCAACTGACCAAATGTGGTTGCAAAACCAGCTGCCGTGGTAGATGCAAGTGCTTCAGGCTGGGCCTTGTGTGCACAGCACTCTGCTCCTGCAAATGTGAACTGTAGATAAATTTTGCACATTGATTTTGTTTGTCTTTTGGTGGATGGCATGTGTTGTCAGACCATCACTTTTGGGATTATTGTGACTTCCTACAGCCTAAAGGTTTTTTATATAGTTGCAAATAAGTTAGAGTTAAGTTAGTCATAAGTGCTTAGAGTTAGAGTTAAGTGTTAAGTGTTAGAGTTAAGTGTTAGAGTTAAGTGTGTTTTAGAGTTAAGTGTTAGAGTTAAGTGTTAGAGTTAAGTTAGTCATAAGTGTTTAGAGTTAGAGTTAAGTGTTAAGTGTTAGAGTTGTGTGTTTTAGAGTTAAGTGTTAGAGTTAAGTTAGTCATAAGTGTTTTATAGTTATAAGATATGTATAAGATTGTGTAACAGTATTACTAATGTAGATATTAAGATAACACTAGAGGGCAGTAACAGATACGAGATAAGATAACATAGAAGTTATAGATGTCACTGTAAGTAAAACAAATCGAATCCTGTTGCTTTCTTTTCAATGCAGTTCAATGCAATTTTTTTGTTGTTGTTGTTGGATATCTTCGCTGATTGCGCATAATAGAACAACATTTTCTTCTCTTCTTTATTTTCTCTGGGGCTGGAGCCAGGTTCGCCTGGTTTGGTGGCCCCATGATAACTGGGCTGTGCCCAGTGCCACTGCTGGTCTGTGGCTGGATACGGAGCAGGCAGAGCTGGGCTCTCCTAGCTCCGATAGTTTAGGTTGGACTTGGAGGTCTTCTTTGTTTAAATCTTGAATGACATGGTAGATTGTGGGAAACAGTTCATGATCACAATCCCATGATTTAAAGTTCATTTAAATGGAAAAAGCATGTTTATTTCAACAGATATATGGTCTCGGTGTGAGATTGCCAGATACTGATGGCGGCCAGGGGCGGCACGGTGGTGTAGTGGTTAGCGCTGTCGCCTCACAGCAAGAGGGTCCTGGGTTCGAGCCCCGGGGCCGGCGAGGGCCTTTCTGTGTGGAGTTTGCATGTTGTCCGCGTGGGTTTCCTCCGGGTGCTCCGGTTTCCCCCACAGTCCAAAGACATGCAGGTTAGGTTAACTGGTGACTCTAAATTGACCGTAGGTGTGAGTGTGAATGGTTGTCTGTGTCTATGTGTCAGCCCTGTGATGACCTGGCGACTTGTCCAGGGTGTACCCTGCCTTTCGCCCGTAGTCAGCTGGGATAGGCTCCAGCTTGCCTGCGACCCTGTAGAAGGATAAAGCGGCTAGAGATAATGAGATGAGATGAGATGATGGCGGCCATCTTGAAAAAAGGTCGCCATCTTGAATTTTCACGTGGCCAGGATCCTAATCTGAAAGAGTATATCCAGGAGGGTATCTGTGCAAAATTTCATGCTTGTGTCACCATTTGAAGGATTTTTTTAGTTATCTGCTCCACTATTAAGGGCTTTGCTCAAGGGCCCAACAGTGGCTACTCAGCAGTTCCGGAGCTTGAACCCATGACCTTCTGATTTGTAAACCAACACCTTAACCACTGAGCCAGACAATGGTACAGAAGGCCTTCTGCACCATTGCCACCTCACAGCTTCAGGATCCACAGGTCTATTCTTAGCATGGGTTATTGTCCATGTATGTTTTATATGTTCTCCCATACCCCTTTTCCACCAACAGGGAACAGATTCTGTTCTGGTTCGCACACCAAAGTTTGAACTGTTCAGAGCATTTCGATCAAAAATCATTTGGTTCAGAACCTGGTTTGGTTCCTGCTTCCCAGCTGGAATCAAAATATAGCTGGTTTTTCCAGCGCAAACAGTGACAAAATCAGTGAGCATGTCATTACTTTGAAGAGGAAGCAGAGTGCAGCAATGGAGAGCGCAACGGAAAAGGATACATCTTCAGAAAAAATGGAACAAATACAAATATCTGCAATAACAGACCAAAAGCTTACAGGTAATCAATGCACTCCGCAATCTTGCTACTACTGTTTACTTCCATTGTACAATGCCTTCTGTTCAGGACAAATCCTTGATTACAATGATTCCACTCAAAAATAGTGAAAACATGGGCTGCTTTGGTAGCTGGCACCAAGGTTCCTGAACAGAACTCATTCAAGAGCCCATTCCCTGTTGGTCAAAAAGCAGGACCTGTGCTGTGTGGGTTTATCCTGGGTTCTCCGGTTTCTTCCCACCCTAGAAAACATGCAGGTGGATTGGCTATGCTAAATCTCCTCCACATGTGAATGAGAATGTGAATGTCTGTGTGCATATGTGTATAAATACGTGTACTGGAGTACCTGTGATGGACTGGTCCCCATCCAGAATCTATTCCCAGCTTGTTCCCAGTGTTTCTAGAGAGGTTCCAAATCCCCCATAACCCTGACCAGGACTGGGCTACACTCTTAACTCCACTCTGAACCCCTTTATATATCCACATTTCAGTGAAAATTTTAATAGAGTATTCAAAAAGATCTTTCATATTGAGGTATTTCACCTGACGTCACAGGGTCACGTGACGCCCCGGTGTCCGCCATTTTGAATGTCAAGCTAGCTAATGTCAACAACAGTAGCTGGTATGTTACTGTAGCAATGTTTACATTCAGTCATTTGGATGACTGTTAAAACCTTTCAGTCTCAAGTTTGTCCTTTACTGGATTTACTAGTTTACTGAGCTAGTGCGCCGGCCGCCGGCAGGCTAGCACACGCCGGCCGCCGGCAGGCTAGTGCGCGCTAGCTTCCAGCTTGCCCGAGCGCGCTAGCTCAGTAAACTAGTAAATCCAGTAAAGGAAAAACTTGAGACTGAAAGGTTTTAACAGTCATCCAAATGACTGAACGTAAACATTGCTACAGTAACATACCAGCTATGATGTTGTTGACATTAGCTACACTGTAAAAAAAAAATCTTGTCAAATTTACAGTGAAAAACTGGCAGCTGTGGTTGCCATTTTTTCACCGTAAAAAATACAGTGACAGTGTATATGGTTTTACGGTAAGGTATATCAACACTTGTAAAAACAACAGTTTGAAAATGTTCAATTTTACAGGTATTCAATGTACAATAATCAATACATAACTGTTAATTTTACGGATATTCATTGTACAATAAACAATGATTCAAAATGATGGTTACAAGCAATGATCTACTAGACAGATATATTTTTTTTTTTTAGAATTTTTTTACCTTTATTGGATAGGACAGTGCAGAAACAGGAAATGAGCTGGAGAGGGATCTGGAAATGACCTCAGGTCAGAATCGAACCCGGGTCCCCGGATTCATGGCATGACACCTTAGTCGACTGAGCCACGACTGTGGGCAAGTTTTTATTTTTTTAACAGGGCAATGATGTAATTTTAACTATCACATTCTGTTTTAGTATTACAGTTTGTCTGTGTTTAAACTACAACAATTTGTAAATTCTACAAAAAAAATGATCAATTCAACATATTCTTACTGTTAAATTAACAGTGGTATTTGGTGAGGAGTTTTACAGTATATTGATGTAAATTACACACTGCTTCATTGTTTTTGTATTTACAGTTTTTTTATGTCATGATTTTACATAAATTCACTGTTAATTCTACGGACATTTTTTACAGTGTAGTGCTAACAGCTAGTTGCTAATACACTGCTACAACTACACCGACCCTAATAATACAGTTCTTGGTCATTGCCTGGTAACAGCAAATTTATAACGGGCCATGTCTCAACAGACTAAGAAGTTATTTCAATGACATTTAATAACATTTTGTTTATCCTGAGGACCGAAAGTAAATGAAAATGTGAACAAACCTCAGCCCAAGGCCACCCCACGTCAACCTAACTGCATGTCTTTGGATTGTGGGGAAAACTGGAGCACCCAGAGGAAACCCACACAGACAGAACATGCAAACTCCACACAGAAAGGCCCTTGCCAGCCACTGGGTTTGAACCCAGAACCTTCTTGCTGTGAGGCGACCGTGCTAACCACTACACCACCGTGCCACCCAGGTGCTTTCAATATCTGGTGTGACACCCTTGTGCAGCAATAAGTGCAACTAAACGTTTCCGATAACTGTCGATCAGTCCTGCACACCGGCTTGGAGGAATTTTAGCCCATTCCTCCATACAGAACAGCTTCAACTCTGGGATGTTGGTGGGTTTCCTCACATGAACTGTTCGCTTCAGGTCCTTCCACAACATTTTGATTGGATTAAGGTCAGGACGTTGACTTGGCCATTTCAAAACATTAACTTTATTCTTCTTTAACCATTCTTTGGTAGAACGACTTGGGTGCTTCGGGTCGTTGTCTTACTGCATGACCCACCTTCTCTTGAGATTCAGTTCATGGACAGATGTCCTGACATTTTCCTTTCAAATTCACTGGTATAATTCAGAATTCATTGTTCCATCAATGATGGCAAGCCGTCCTGGCCCAGATGCAGCAAAACAGGCCCAAACCATGATACTACCACCACCATGTTTCACAGATGGGGTAAGGTTCTTATGCTGGAATGCAGTGTTTTCCTTTCTCCAAACATAACTCTTCTCATTTAAACCAAAAAGTTCTATTTTGGTCTCATCCGTCCACAAAACATTTTTCCAATAGCCTTCTGGCTTGTTCACATGATCTTTAGGAAACTGCAGATGAGCAGCAATGTTCTTTTTGGAGAGCAGTGGCTTTCTCCTTGCAACCCTGCCATGCACACCATTGTTGTTCAGTCTTCTCCTGATGGTGGACTCACAAAACATTAACATTAGCCAATGTGAGAGAGGCCTTCAGTTGCTTAGAAGTTACCCTGGGGTCCTTTGTGATCTTGCCGACTATTACATGCCTTGCTCTTGGAGTGATCTTTGTTGGTCGACCACTCCTGGGGAGGGTAACAGTGGTCTTGAATTTCCTCCATTTGTAAACAATCTGTCTGACTCTGGATTGGTGGAGCCAAAAACTCTTTAGAGATGGTTTTGTAACCTTTTCCAGCCTGATGAGCATCAACGACGCTTTTTCTGAGGTCCTCAGAAATCTCCTTTGTTTGTGCCATGATACACTTCCACAAACATGTGTTGTGAGGATCTGACTTTGATAGATCCCTGTTCTTTAAATAAAACAGGGTGCCCACTCACACCTGATTGTCATCCCATTGATTGAAAACACCTGACTCTAATTTCACCTTCAAATTAACTGCTAATCCTAGATGTTCACATATTTTTGCCACTCATAGATATGTAATATTGGATCATTTTCCTCAATAAATAAATGACCAAGTATAATATTTTTGTCTCATTTATTTAACTGGGTTCTCTTTATCTACTTTTAGGACTTGTGTGAAAATCTGATGATTTTTTAGGTCATATTTATGCAGAAATATAGAAAATTGTAAAGGGTTCACAAACTTTCAAGCACCACTGTAGATCTTGTGTTCAACCTTGTGTAATTTTGTAATTTACACCACATTAAGTCATTGTTTCAACTACTAATAAAGTTATAGAAGTTTTTGGGTTGAGTTTTATTTTCACTGAACAGGGTTTGTCATTTCTGTCTTTTGCTTTTGCCTCCTTTTGCACTGCAACCCTGAGTAAGATAAAATGCTTACTGAAGATGAATGACTAAATGAAAATACAGTGCTGACATGGACTATGACCGTAATTATATGATAATTATAATAATATATGCACCAATAAAAATAAAAAATAAAACTGAGTTTGTCAAACCTTTATTTTTATTTTTTTAAACATGGCAGCACGGTGGTGTAGTGGTTAGCACTGTCGTCTTATAGCAAGAAAGTTCTGGGTTTGAGTCAAGTGGCCAACAGGAGCCTTTCTGTGTGGAGTTTGCATGTTCTCCCTGTGTCTGTATGGGTTTCCTCCGGGTGCTCCGGTTTCCCCCACAGTCCAAAAGACATGCAGTTAGGCTAATTAACCCCGCCTACAGTAGTCGGAGGGGTTATTATTTTCACCTGCGTCAGTCTGTGTGTGTGTGTATCTGTCTGTCTGTCTGTCTGTGTGTCTGCAAGATATCTCAAGAACCAATGGATCGATTTGGACCAAATTTTGTACATGTGTTGCCAATCACCCAGGAAGGAAACCATTAAATTTTGGAGGTCAAAGGTCAAAGGTCAAGGTCATGGCAGAACTTCGAAATTTTCGCCCAATGTATTTTAATAGGGAAAAGGCGGGGTTTGCACTCGTTAGAGTGTCCCTGTCTAGTTTGGCTCTAAATTGACCGTAGGTGTGAATGTGAGTGTGAATGGTTGTGCGTCTATGTGTCAGCCCTGCGATGATTTGGTGATTTGTCCAGGGTGTACCCCGCCTCTCACCCATAGTCAGCTGGGATAGGCTCCAGCTTGCCTGCGACCCTGCACAGAATAAGCAGTTACAGATAATGGATGGATGGGTGGATGCTTTTAACACACACACAGAGTTAATTTTGGTCACTGGACAAACAAACATCTCTCATTGACTCAGTGATGTTCTTGACGTTCCTACTGCTTTCAGTCAGTAGGAATGATCTTAGTATTATATTTAACTTTGTAAAAACTGAACTACTCTTGTTTGAAATTGGATAAATTTTTGATAACTGTATGAAATGAAGGAAGTTCTCATTGAAGGGTTTATGCACAGGCCTAAAAATAGCATACAATTTGAAAGTAACTAATTTCCAGACATGGAAAATGTTAGGAAATTCAGAAAGGTTTTATGAAGAAAAAAAACCCTCTCTAATTATTTAGGCATTTATTAAGCCACCTAAATATCCCCCACTTTTTTTGATACAGTCATTCATTTATAACTGTTTTATCCTGACAGAGCTGAAGCCTATCCTAGAAACACTGGGAGCACACACAGACTGGGACAACAGTAGATCTCAGGGCAACACCCTACAAACAGTAGCCCAAGGCCAGGATTGAACCAGGGTCTCTGGAGCTGGGAGGCAGCATACTACCCAACACACAACCCACTGCACCACTCAGATACAATTAGCTACTTTTAAAAATTAGTCAGAAAGCTAATTAGCTAGAAAAGGATCTGATAAAGGTGTTGTGGGTGCATTTGGGTAATTGAGCAGGGTGTCTACAGGTTTGTCCAAGTTAAATTTAAGACTTTTTAAGACCATGTTCCAAAAAAAATTAAGACCAAATCTAAAGTCACGCAAAAACGTACTCTTTTGAAAAAAAAAAAACTATATAATTTAACGTAACTTATTGTTCTTGTAAACATTCACCAGAAAACATTATTCTAGTAGAAGTACTTCATTTCTTTTCCTTGACAGGCATTCACACACTCAGAACACAATATAAGGATAGGATAAACTTGTAACTATGTGACAATCAGAATGCAGTCATAATGTTTGAATCCAAGGCCATCCTTAAAAAAAATCTGTTTCCTGTCCACCGGGTGAGCAAAAAAATTTTCAGTAGGGAGGGAGGGATTTTTTTTTTAATGGATGGATAAGAAAATCGCAATGCTGTTTGCTTTTTCTTTCAGTACTTTTTTATTACAAAAGCAGACACATTTAATAAAATGACAGTTTAATCAACTGAAACTTGTACAAAAACTTTAAGTTAGCATTTTAAATGCTGACTGCAACATTTGCAAAACTTTTACAAAGGTACTTAAAATGTCCGACACACGGACTTTTTGTAGTTCTAAATCGACCGTTAGGCCTAGTTCGGATGAAATTACACTATTAAAATGATCACTGAATGAGTTTGTTTTTCTGAATCTTTACTATTTTGTTGTTCGCTAGAATACCATTTTGCGATTTCACACTTAAGCAAATGTTTGAAAACTCCAGATCTCCTTCCTTCATGGTGGCTGCCATTTTTTTGTGCCGCACGGCGCATGCGCAGAGCTGATTCAATTCTATATTCTGCGTGGAATGCAGGGCTTTCCACAAGCGCCGGCTGCCGGCCATACAGCCGACTACACAATTAAGTCCAGCCGGCTACTTTAATGACTATTATTTTTGTAGCCCACAGGCTCGAAATATTAATTTTCGATTTTAATAAAATTAAATGTTTATCTAACGGACTGACAATAATGTCAAACTGAACCGCACTCATTTAAGTTGTGATTCGCGCTGTTTGTACCGATAATAACCACAAATTCCCCGCCGACTTCGTTGATCAAGGGAGAGTAACTCATCCGCGGCCCCGACATGCGGTGTGTGTGCGCGCGCACTTGGCGGAGGCAGTAGTGTGTCGGGGCCATCGGAGGCGACATCAGAGGGAACAGAAGCAGAGATAACGCCTATTTTGTCTCCGGTAAACCAGTCTTCTCTCATTCAATTACGTGCTGGCATCAAAAGACACCGTTGGTTGTAAATGAAACCAAACTGAGTCGTTGGAGTGTATTTGCATACACAAATGGAGAAATGTTCGCTGAGCGTTTAATTGTGTAGCCACCACTGCAGACCATTGTCGTTGTTAATTCATAGCATGCTCAGCTGTGTGAATGTGTCATGCACCGAAAATAAGAGATTTACAAGCCAGGAACGCCTCATGATGCAATACGCAAGAAAAGAAAGATGATTTACTGCCATTTTACTTTGTATTTGAGTAAAGTGAATAAATAAATGGTCTGTGGAAAATACATTTAATCCTGGGAACTGCGTGCACAGGAGTTTATTATTAGTGATGCAGTGCTATGCATTGCAAACTATTGACTCCCATATAGGGAGCAAAGCACAGCAAACTCTTGTTCTTCGGTTTTTCATCTTCTGTACAAATTTCGATTTCGAATAACCCAATAACCGTAAGTCGCACACAGACAAACAATACATCAAAACGTGCGGCTCGATCGGACTCGCTATGCTATTACTTTGTTCAGCATTCTACAAAATTTCACACAAAATTTCCCATTCATTTTCTATGGAATTAATTGAAAAAAATCGCACATTTTCAATGTTTTTCAGACATCCGCTGCTCTGGCATGCTTTCACCTAGAGACATGATTCAAACTTTAAAACGGAGACAAAATTATCCTGTGTGGATCTGGCATTCAACTTTTTTGCTAGGTTCTATACTTTTTGATCAGTCCCAGCTCAAACACCATGAGCAAATCTGGGGAAATTCAGACTTTATAATGGGTGTCTATGGCGTTACACACCAGTGGGGCTCAGGAATTTAGAGTGTAGGCAGCTTGAAAAAAAAAAGCTCTAACTTTCTCATTTAAACTGCGTTTTCAGCCACAATTTTCACTCTACACACATAATTTTCTCAAAAGTTGTAGTCACACTTGTCTTGATTCACACAATGTGTCTACCTGAGCGATAGGATTTACAGTTTTTGAATGGGAAGCCTGAAAGTAAGGAGAGGACAGCCGATCTGCCTCATAGACTCCCATTATAAACGTGGCAGCGCTTTGACTGCAAAATCAGAAAAGTCACTTGTTTTTAACTCACTCTACTGTCCACATTTTTTACACTAGGGACAAAAAAAATAGATCAATGTGTTCATGGGAGCCTTGTAGCACTCAATGTGAAATAATTTTGTGAATATCTCCTTTCGCTTCTGTGTAAATCCCCGTTGTTCGAGGAGAGGGAACTCTGAGAAAAAGCGCTCTTTGCTTGTCATAGTGTGTCTCTTCCCTACACCTGCACCGTTACCAAGGCGACGAGCTCCACTCAGGGAGCAGAGAGGGGCGGGGCTGCTCTCTCTCTCAAACGACAGGACTTACACAACAGATCAGGCACTGAGTGGTTGTCAAGCACGCGTGTGTCTAGCAACCGGTGGATTCGGAGCCTGCACGGTATAATTGTGAGCATCAAAAACGATTAAACTTTTTCCCCATTCAAAGTGTACCACATTTTAAAGATATGACTGAGTAAAATCTCCATAAATTTAAGATTGAAAATTTAAGACCACGGGGTTTGAAATTTAAGACAATTTAAGACTTTTTAATGGCCTTATTTTAGGAAAATTAAATTTAAGACTTTTTAAGGACCCGCGGCCACCCTGATTGAGTGATCAATCTCATTAAATCTGAAGGTTAATAATTAAATTGAATCAGTCTCATTTGAATCGTTTTCAGTGAATCATTTTCATTGAATCATGTTATCATTAAATCACTCATGGAATCAGTCTCATTAATCAGTCTCATTAATTAATACCATTAATTTTGGTGCTTAATAATAAATTACCAAACAGCTAAATTATGGTATATTCCAAATTATTATGATCACTTACCATATTACATAAATCATATGCACCTTTTAGAATTCTTTGGAGATTGGGGACTTCAGAGATATTGGAACACAAATAAACACAGTTTCAATAATAAATGAATTTATTATAACAAAGATAAAAATGGATAATGGCAGTTGAAATATATACAAACAGTGAGATGTGTGTGTATGTGAGATGTGTGTGTGTGTGTGTGTGAGTGAAAGGCCCTATGGCCTGAGCAGAAGGCTAACGTGGGATGCTAGCTAGGTATGTTCGTGTGTGTCCACATGGTGTAGGGATCACCACGTGGGATTTGAGGAGAACAAAGGAATTAGCCTTGTGTGGCTAAGCTAAGACAAAGGGAAGCTAGCTAAGGTGTGTTTGTGTGTGGGGAGAGAGAGAGGCCTTGTGTGTGGCCTACAAAAAGGATTAGCTCTGGTAGCTAACTCCACGTGTGTTTGTGGGGGAGGAGTTGACCACGTGGTAAGGCCTATGGCTTAGCAAAAGAAAGAAGCTAGCGTGGGATGCTAACTGAGGTGTATTTGTGAGGCCAGGTGAGGCCTGTGACCACGTGTGTGTGTGTGTCAGGCCTGGTGACCACGTGTTCGTGTAGGCCTAGATTAACCTCGTGTGGCTAAGCTAAGACAAAGGGATGCTAGCTAAGGTGTGTTTGTGAGTGGGGGAGGACTGCCATGTGTTTCTAAGACAATACACTTAGCTTTGGATGCTAATGGGACAACAGAAATTAGCCGCAGGCTAATTTCACTAGCTTATAACTACTGAATCCACTGAAACCTTGATAAGGTCAAAATGTGTGATAAGGAAATTAAAGTGTTAGTCAGGAATAAAGAGAAGCATGCACAGCCTATCTATTAAAACAACTGAGAGATTAAAACAAAACAATAATCAATTCAACACGCTGCGTGTTTACAGTGTAACAAACCGTTCCTGAGTGTAAATTCACACTACTTCAATAAAAGCTAATTCCTAAGACTAGGTATTTGCCCAAATGCCAAGTCTACTCAATATCTTGCCTTTAGCAGGATTATGAAGAGATGTTCCGAGACTTTGGAGTTTTCACCGTTGTGGAGATCTCCGTGAAACACAGGGAAATGCTTGGGGAGGCAGAGTTCACAGGAGCCCGTAGAGACTTCTGTAGAAACAAAGAATTCTCGGTCCGACGCTTCGTAGCTTGTGGGAAGAAAATCTTTGTAGAACAATGTGCACAGAGCTTCAGTTAAAAAAGGGTCCAGCCGCTCTCTTAACTTTGAAATAAAACTGCTTGGGCGGCAGTCGTGACGTCACTTCTAATACAAATAAAACCAGTTGTAACTCAAGCTGAGTTTAAAAATCGCGCGACTCTGGAGTCTACCTTGGCCAAGGGTAAGAAAGAAATCGCGCTAAATCGTGGATCTTGCAAGAAAGAGGTCTTTTTGGGTTTGCTCGGATAGAGCGGGCCTCTTTGTGTCCGTAGACCGCTGGTCCCAGGACGGAAAGAGGAGGAGCTAGGAGTTCCTGGGTTTCTTATGCTTTCATGGAGGATGTGACGTTGGTGATCCCGCCCCCGCGTGACGCAGGTCAACACGGAAGCTGGTGATGGGAGTTGTAGTCCTTAAAGGGACTGTTGTAGTTCTTAAATGGACTGTGTATTGTACCTACAGTGTAGATTCCTTTTTCACAAGTAAAGCGCAAGCAACATGTGGTAGCGGACACAGATATTTAACCCTCATGTACCTGTAATTATATTTAGTATAAATACGGAGGTGATTATTTAAAAAATGTGTGCTGATTGAGAAATTCGGACTATTTCTCAATAATCACATGGAGCGACTCAGCAAAATGGCGGCCAATTGCTTTGTTGCTGTAAGTGAGCAGGAATTACAAATAATGAAAGAAAATGCTGTTCCTAAAAGCACTAAAGATACTATGAAGTTTGGTATAAAACTGTTCAAAGGTAAGGTGGAATTGTGATTTATTTTATCTATTTCAAAACAAAAGTATTTTATGTGAGTCAGCAAAGATAAGTGACAAGTCTATGCCACACCGTTATTACATATGCATGCCGCTTTTGAAGTTTGAAATAATTTTTATTATGATTTTTTAATAATCATCTGCATATTTATACTCAAACAATTATCCACCTCAGGCTCAGTGAATATCGGTGAATAATAACCTCGACTTTGTCTCAGTTATTATTCACTGATATTCACCTCACCTTTGGTGAATAGTTGTTAAATAAATGTGCCCAATTTAAGTATTACACTATTATTCCTATTAACGTATTATGCTTTGTTTTGTTGTTTAGGAATTCACTTATGGACATGAATGACCAATGTGTGGATACCATTATCCAGATTTTTGACATCAGGTGACAATACTGGAATACTCCAATGGAGACTAAAACAGGCAGTCAAGACAATAACATCCTGCAAGACCATACCAGCTTAAATTTTACAACCTACTTAAATGCATCACTTTCATTCCCCTATCATGTGAACAATGCAGTGCTGGGGATAATTCTGGGCATGTTGTGTCTCCTGACAATTATTATGAACATTCTGGTTCTTGTCGCAGTGAGGAAAGAACGTACTTTACATACTGTGGGGAACCTTTACATCGTCAGCCTCTCTTTAGCAGATCTAATAGTTGGAGCGACTGTAATGCCACTAAACTTGGTCTATCTACTTGAGGACGAATGGAAACTTGGTCGTGTGGTGTGTCAGTTCTGGTTGGTAATGGATTATGTAGCTAGCACAGCCTCAATTTTCAGTTTGTTTATCCTTTGCTTGGACAGATATCAGTCTGTTAGACACCCATTAAGGTATTTGAAATATCGAACACGAGGAAGAGCGACATTGGTGATTTGTTTTGCTTGGCTTCTCTCCATGATGTGGATTATTCCCATTTTGGGATGGAGGATGTTTGCTAATGTTGACCAGAAACCTGAGCTTGAAAACAAGTGCGACACGGACTTTCGCTTTGTCACATGGTTTAAAGTACTGACCGCCATTCTCAACTTTTACATCCCGTCATTCCTGATGCTATGGTTCTATTCACAAATTTTCATAGCTGTGCGAGAACATTACAAGCAGTGGGAGAGTGTCACTATTGCTAAGGTGGTGGCAGATGAAGACATCACTGTGCAAAGCTTAAAACATCAGAGAACGATATGTAAAATGGCAGAGGAAGAGAATCTGGCTTTGCAGACTTACTCTCAAAAGGAAGATACGTTGGATCAGTATACTTTGGAGCAGCCATACAACTCAAGGGACACTAATGAGAATGGTGAATCCCTGTGTGATAAAAAATCCAAACACAGGAAAACCTCATTTTTTAAGATTACAAATCCTAAGAAGAAAATTGTGAGGAAGCCGCAAGAGGTTTCCTCAGTAAACCAAGAGGTACATTCTGAAACACCTTCAAAGGATCCATCGTTACCTCTGGGCTTTTTGGAACATGAAGAGAATGCAGATCTCAAAATGTTTGTATCTGTTACTGATTGTAATGTATTAGTGCCGAATTCGGTTGCTAATATTTGCGAGATAACACCCAACATTGATGTTCACAAACACATCACCGTTCTCTGTAATGACGATACTAATGCACAGTCACCTGTATCGCAAGGGTCATGGATGCACGACAATGGTCCAACAGAAGACTGTAATAACACTATGACTTTGAAGCAAACATGGCAGAAGTTCTGTGAACAGTCCAGACAGTGTGTCCAGAACATGCGTGTTCATAAGGAACGGAAAGCAGTGAGGCAGTTGGGCTTCATCATCAGCGCTTTTATGGTGTGCTGGATCCCATATTTTATCACCTTCATGGTCATGGCACTGTGCAACACTTGCATCCATCATGACCTCCACATGTTCACTATATGGTTGGGTTACATTAATTCTACTCTGAACCCCTTTATTTATCCACTTTGCAATGAAAATTTCAAAAGAGTATTTAAAAAGTTCTTTCGTATCAAGCAGTGATATTTTGTCTGTAAAGACTGAACATGTAACAGCTGTGTATGTCTGTGTAAAAATAGTTATTTTGCCTTTATGTGTGTAAATATGTATTTTCAGGCTTATTAACTTTCTTTGGTCGGACTATTATGGTATTAAACACTTATGTTAATTGACTTATACCGCTGGCGTTAACCACTTATTTTATGCTTGTAATCTGCATCAGATTAAAGCATCCGGACAAATACTGATGGTAAATGTTTAATAAATTCTCAGTGAGTTTTGGTGGTTCTAAAGGCCCGGTCCCACTGGCCGATGGACACAAAACGTATGCAAAAAGGACACAGCGGACGAGCAAAATTTCGGGGGTGGCTCTATCCGTTTTCATCCGCTCCAGAAATGGACAAAATTGGCGAAAATTTGCGAAAACAGAACGGAAAAGAACGGACGTGGGTAGTATATAGCGGGGATGTTAAATGCATGTTCATAGGAAGCCTAGCGGATGAAAGCGGATGGAAGTGGATGACAGCTCCGAAGGGGTTACCGGTGATAACTGAGAAGCGGACGCATAGCAGAAAGAGCGGATGCATAGCGGATGAAGGGGATGCATCACGTACGCCTAACGGAAACAAAGGGGATGTTGCGCGGATGTATATCGGATGCAGACTGTTCACTGCGCATGCGGGGGGTATGAATTGCGTCTGCTCCGCGGATATAAAGGGATGCAGCACGCACGCCGTCAGCATAAAGCGGAAAGACGTGCTGGCGGCTACATCGATACATCTCTACTACTAGATGATTTTCTCCCCCTTTTTATACAAAATATCGATTGTCCGCTAGGTGTCCTTCTACATACTCTAGACATACTCCAGACATCCTAAATATACGAGATACATCCCAGATATAAACGCTTTGTCCGTTTTGAACACTTTATATACGAGATGCATACGCTTACATCCTTTCTATTTCCGTGCTACTAACGATGAATAGACGTTTCATGTACCTTATCTTTCCTCCCTCTTTCCGTTTTCAGCTGCAGCGGATGTGAGTTGCGAGGATGCCCAGAGGATGCAGAGAGGATACAGCAGACGTTTAACGGATGATGACGGACATAGAACATTTGTTGCTCGTATATGTCGCGGATTTACATCGTACACGGCGGAAAGTTCATCCGTTCTAAAAGTTTTGTGCAGCTCAAAACTTTTTGCGCGGATGAAATCACAGTGGACGGATGCTCGATGGATAGAGCGTATGAAGCACGTATGCAATGAGTACACAACGGATGTATAGCGTTTTCCAACGGATGGCAAAGATTTTTTTACGTTTTACATCCTCTTTGCATCCGTAAGTGCAGTGGGACCGGGCCTTAAGGTTTTGTTTGTTTGTTTGTTTGTTTGTTTAATTTAACAGGGTTTGTTTAGTCTGTCTTTTGCTTTTGTCTCATTTTGCAGGTATAGTGTGCAGGAATAATAAAGGTACCATTTTGCAGGAGTGATAATGTGTAACATGGAAACATGTACATAGAATGGTGTATGATTTCACAAGAACCAGTTACTTTCCATTTTTAAAAAATGTTTTATTTATTTATTTGTTTGTTTGTTTTAAATAAAGGTAAAAACTAGTAGCTACAATGGTGGTAACACCAGAAATAAAAGTTTAACCTCATTACTGTAGGTTCCAGGCCCTGATGGTGGGTCCAGCCTAGTTTCCTCTCTGTCGTAAATATATACCTTGACAATTAGTTTCACTGTACACTCTCAGAAAATAAAGTAAGGGTTGTTTTACAATCAGGGTACAAAGTTTGTGTCACAGGGGTCCAAAATACAAATTGATTCAAACTGGTTCTTGTACCAGTTTTTAAGTGAAGGACAAGTTAAAGAACAGATTTCAGGTAATTTTTTGACATGTGTGTATGGTAGTTTTGTGTAATCTGCTATAAGATAAAGACGATTAAGTGTAGCTTTAAGCAGGGCTGGGAGAAACAAATGAAGTGATTCTCGGAGAGGACATTTTTTTGACAATTCAGAATCCACTACTTCCATAGTGCTTTTAAATATAAGACTGTAAGCTTTGTGTTAGTTGTCTCTAATATTTATGTCCCAATATCTTGACCACATTTTAGGATGAAAATAATCATTTTACATATGTTATTTTATATTGAAAAATTAGCTGTCTCGGAGAGGACATTTTTTTGACACAATTACATACTAATTTGATCAAAATAGTCTGAAAACTTACTGGCATTCAACATTAAAACTTAACTACAGTGGTGCTTGAAACTTTGTGAACCCTTTAGAATTTTCTATATTTCTGCATAAACATGACCTAAAACATCATCAGATTTTCCCACAAGTCCTAAAAAGTAGATAAAGAGAATCCAGTTAAACAAATGAGACAAATATATTATACTTGGTCATTTATTTATTGAGGAGAATGATCCAATATTACATATCTGTGAGTGGCAAAAGTATGTGAACCTCTAGGATTAGCAGTTAATTTGAAGGTGAAATTAGAGTCAGGTGTTTTCAATCAGTGGGATGACAATCAGGTGTGAGTGGGCACCCTGTTTTATTTAAAGAACAGGGATCTATCAAAGTCTGATCTTCACATCACATGTTTGTGGAAGTGTATCATGGCACGAACAAAGGAGATTTCTGAGGATCTCAGAAAAACGTTATTGATGCCCATCAGGCTGGAAAAGGTTACAAAACCATCTCTAAAGAGTTTGGACTCCACCAATCCACAGTCAGACAGATTGTGTACAAATGGAGGAAATTCAAGACCATTGTTACCCTCCCCAGGAGTGGTCGACCAACAAAGATCACTCCAAGAACAAGGCGTGTAATAGTCGGCGAGGTCACAAAGGACCCCAGGGTAACTTCTAAGCAACTGAAGGCCTCTCTCACATTGGCTAATGTTAATGTTCATGAGTCCACCATCAGGAGAACACTGGACAACAATGGTGTGCATGGCAGGGTTGCAAGGAGAAAGCCACTGCTATCCAAAAAGAACATTGCTGCTCATCTGCAGTTTGCTAAAGGTCATGTGGACAAGCCAGAAGGCTATTGGAAAAATGTTTTGTGGACAGATGAGACCAAAATAGAACTCTTTGTTTTAAATGAGAAGCATTGTGTTTGGAGAAAGGAAAACACTGCATTCCAGCATAAGAACCTTATCCCATCTGTGAAACATGGTGGTGGTAGTATCATGGTTTGGGCCTGTTTTGCTGCATCTGGGCCAGGACGGCTTGCCATCATTGATGGAGCAATGAATTCTGAATTATACCAGCGAATTCTAAAGGAAAATATCAGGACATCTGTCCATGAACTGAATCTCAAGAGAAGGTGGGTTATGCAGCAAGACAATGACCCTAAGCACACAAGTTGTTCTACCAAAGAATGGTTAAAGAAGAATAAAGTTAATGTTTTGGAATGGCCAAGTCAAAGTCCTGACCGTAATCCAATCGAAATGTTGTGGAAGGACCTGAAGCGAGCAGTTCATGTGAGGAAACCCACCAACATCCCAGAGTTGAAGCTGCTCTGCATGGAGGAATGGGCTAAAATTCCTCCAAGCCGGTGTGCAGGACTGATCAACAGTTACCGGAAACGTTTAGTTGCAGTTATTGCTGCACAAGGGGGTCACACCAGATACTGAAAGCAAAGGTTCACATACTTTTGCCACTCACAGATATGTAATATTGGATCATTTTCCTCAATAAATAAATGACCAAGTATAATATTTTTGTCTCATTTGTTTAACTGGGCTCTCTTTATCTACTTTTAGGACTTGTGGGAAAATCTGATGATGTTTTAGATCATATTTATGCAGAAATATAGAAAATTCTAAAGGGTTCGCAAACTTTCAAGCACCATTGTATGTTTCCAATGATATGGAACCAAATATTTGTTTTATGGTATAAAGAATGATTTAAGTGCATCCCTTTTGGAGCTACCTGTGGTCAAAAAAAGCACTTCTTCTAAATGACACGAGTAATTTTGCTAAATATGACATATATTGCTATACATTCACCAAAAATAATGTTATGACCAAATTTTTCTTTTGCATGGTAAATAGAGCTATCACAGGGCTACAATAAACAACCAAGTTTATTTAGTCAAGCCTTTTGATATTGAAGATAATAAGTGTTAAATGTGATTTTTAGTTTGCGTACCCTGATTGTAAAACAACCCGTAAATTACTGTGCCTTTAGGGGTTCAACAGTTTGTCACTGAGGCAGTACCCTCTAAGGTACTTATTTGTACCCTTCATATAATGCTTGGGAACATATATGTACCTTTTGGGCCCTAAAAAGGTACACATAGTTTGACACTTGAGGCCCAATAATGAGCCCTGGGGTACGTTAGTGTAGATTGTACCTTGGGGGACAGAAATGGACTCCTACTGTACCCCTGTTTCTGACAGCGTAGTTACTGAACAATATGCTTGAAGGTGTATAACAGAATGATATGCTTGTGTCTTAGTACCAGATTCATATAAAATTATCTGCTCAGCTCAACAATTGCAAGTGCGTTTTTACACTTAGCCATATACTTGAGTCTATACCAGGGATTTATTCAGGGCTTATTTGGGGAAAGGCATTATCACTGAAGTTAGAACTATTTCTGAACTGTATCTTGATTTTGGGTCAGCATAAGTGTGAACATTGTTTTGGATAAAACCATTTGTCAAATTAAATGTAAATAAAAAGTGCTATCCTAATGCATTTTTCTTCTTGATGTCTACACTGTACTTAACTTCTATTTTCATGCTCAAAAGGGGATAATGTATCCTTCTGGTAGTTTTATACTTACTAAAAAGGTACTATGAAGGCACTTATCAGTGCTTCAAGACATGGAGCTATGATCGATTAGTGCTCCACATTTGACTCTTTGTTTTGCATTTATTTGTTTAACATTTATTCACCCAGCGACCATCAGAGATGCTGCAGAGGCTTGACAGTTCCCCAAATATTGACCCTGATGGGGTAAATACCAGGGTGTTTTTTTTCTGACATATGCAACCAGTTAAAGATTATGTTCATTAATATTTAGCCTTATCTTTGAGACAGCCGGTTTGCACAGAACTGACAGAGTCCATGTAATTAATGGTAGGTACAGAATGTGCATAGAGCTGTTTTCATCTAATGCACAATGCCAATTTAATGGCAGGGGGAAAGTAGTGATGCACCAAAATTAAAATTGCTAGCAAAAATTGAAATTCAGGATGCATTGGGTTTGAAAACAAAACTTTTTGTGTGAATAAGGGAAATTAGGGAGCCACATCAGGTTGGTGCTAGCATGGCACCATCAGAAGAAAAAAATAGAATGAAGAACAAAACACAAGTTTAAGAACTGCAAATTAATTTATGGAGGAAAATTCTATTTATTGATAAAAATTGGTCCTTCAACAGAAGGAAACAGTAAATAAAAATAGCTCACATAAAATAAACTTTCTACTAGTGCATCTCAAACAATTAGAATATCGTGGAAAAAGTTCAATATTTTCTCTGTCAATGTGCAGGCATTTACGGATGCAATTGCAGGGGAGAGCGGGTGCATTGCAAACCACAAACAGAGCCAAATCAGGAAACAGGAATCATAGTCATGGACGAGCAGAGGCCAGTCGACCGGTGAACAGAACAGTGCAGGGGAGACGAGAGGATGAGGTTGAAACTAAATGTAAACAGTGGCCTAAACGTGAAGTCAGGCTGAAGTCAAAACAGCTCAGTAAAGTCAGGTACAGGGACACAGAACAATACTTCACACTGAATGTGTGTGTGAGAGAGTTGTGTTTATATAGGCCGGGTGATTGCAGGTGGATTGGTGACAGGTGATGTAATTAGAATTCTGGTGATGGGGGGGCACTGTGGATCTTGGGAGGTGTACTCCGAAGTGGCCATGTTTGAAGGCTGCTCTGAACTCAGGCTCTGACCCCCCCAGAAGCTTTTCTTGGTCCACCTATTTCTAGGCTTATTAGGGTGCTCACTGTGAAATTCTTGTGAGGAGAGAGTCTAAGATGTTTTTGGTGCCCAGTCTCCTTGGTTCCTCATGCAGAATAATGCATAGGAAGCATCCCACTTCTTGGTTCACACGCTCTACCTTGCCGTTGGATTGAGGGTGATATCCTGAGGTGAGACTCACGGACACTCCCAGTCTATCCATGAACCTGGACCACAGTCTGGAGATGAACTGGGGATCCCAGTCACTAACTATGTTTTCAGGGATGTTTCAGGGATGCCATCATAATGGAAAATGTGGTTAAATAATAGCTCAGCAGTTTCAAAAGCTGTGGGTATACCAGGCAGTGAGACGAGTTTGAGAGCCTTGGAGAATCTGTCAATGATTACCAAGATGACAATATTGCCCTGAGATTGTGGCAGGTCTGTGAGGAAATCTATGGTGATGTATGACCAGGGTTGCTGGGGTAAAAGAAAAGAAAGCACAACTTTATTCATCACACACTTGTGAAATTTCCTCTCTGCATTTAACCCATCTGAAGCAGTGAACACACACATGAGCAATGAGCGCACACACATACCCAGAGCAGTGGGCAGCCATGCTAACAGCACCCGGGGAGCAGTTGGGAGTTTGGTGCCTCGCTCAAGGGCATCTCAGCCCAAGGTCGTCCCATATTAACCTAACCACATGTCTTTGAACTGTGGGGGAAACCGGAGCACCCGGAGGAAACCCACGCAGATGCGGGGAGAACATGCAAACTCCACACAGAAAGGCCCTCGCCGGCCACTGGGTTCGAACCCAGAACCTTCTTGCTGTGAGGCAACCATGCTAACCACTTACACCATCATGCCGCCCACAGGTACGCGGCGAGAATACAGTTTATTGGCTGGTGGAGCAGGCAGAGCATGAGGAGACAAAACAGTTTATGTCCAAGGTCATGTTCTCCCACCAGTACTTGTTCTTGAGCAATTGATATGTACGCTGGCTACTGGGATGCCCCATGGCTGGAAAAGAGTGGGCCCAAGTGATGAGTTTGCCTCGGAATCTGGGTGGGACATGCAAGAGCCTGGGACGACAGTTCTCAGGAGGCTCGGTGGGTTGTGATTGTCTGATCTCTCTGTCTATATCCCATGTGATGAATTGCACAAAACATTCAGGTGAAAGGATGGAAGTCAGTTCAGAGATGTGTAATGAAGAACTGTGGACTCTAGAGAGGGCATCAGCTTTAGTATTCCTGAAGCCAGGACAGTAAGAGATTGTGAATTGGAAATGAGTGAAAAACAGGGCTCATCTGGCTTGCTGGGGGTTCAGACATTTGGCTGTCTTCAAATATTCCAGATTCTTATGATCAGTGAGAATGGTAAATGGGTGTGCTGTGCCATCCAACCAGTGCTTCCACTCCTCAAGGACCAGTTTGATTGCCAAGAGCTCTCGGTTACCAATGTCATAGTTCCTCTCAGTAGGATTTGAGTTTCTTAGAGAAGAACGCTACTGGGTGAAGCTTGGGCTTGTCCCCAAAACACTGAGAGAGGACCCTTCCCACTCCAGTTTCTGATGCACCAACCTCCACAATGAATGGCTTGGTGGAGTCAGGATGTTACAAGATGGGAGTTGTGGTGAACGCCACCTTGAGCTGTTTAAATGGCTCATTGGCTGCAGGGTTCCAGTGGAGGCGATGATCACTTCTTAAGAAGTGATGTGAGAGGGGCAGCTATGGTGCTGACTCCACGGATGAAGCATCGATAGAAGTTAGCAAACCCCAGGAAGCGTTGCAACTCTTTTACAGATATGGGTGTGGGTCATGATGTAACTGCTGAAACCTTGGTTTGGTCCATGCTTACCCCCTCTGAGCTGATGATATATCCTAGGAACGAGATCTGATTGCCATGGAACTCACATTTTTCAGTCTTGACATATAGGTGGTTTTGGAGCACATGAGAGAGCACTGACTTGACATGCTTATAGTGGGTGTCCTCATCTAGGGAGCAGATTAGGATGTCGTTGATGTAGGTGATCACGAACCTCTCCAGCATGTCCTTTAGCATGTCATTGATGAGGCACTGGAATACACTTGGCGTGCAAGAAAGGCCATAAGGCATGACCAAACACTCAAAGTGGCCAGCAGTGGTGCTAAAGGCGGTCTTCTACTCATCACCCTCTCGAATCCTGACCAGGTTGTAGGCACTACAGAGGTCCAGTTTAGAAAAGATCTTGGCTGCTCTCAACTGTTCCAGGGCTGAGGGCACCAGTGGGAGAGGATAAGGGTATTTTATTGTGATCTGATTTAGGCTGTGATAATCAATGCATGGCCAGAGACCTTCTCCTTTCTTTTCAATGAAGGAGCCTGCCGAAGCTGGTGACAATGATGGTCTGATGTATCTTTGCTTCAAAGATTTTTGTACATACTCCTCCATGGCAGCTTGCTTGGCTAGGGATAGAGGGTAGATATGATTGCACAGAGGAGTTGTACCTGGGAGGAGGTCAATAAGAGTCACAGGGACAATGAGGAGGCAGACTACAGGCGTTCCCTTTACTGAACACTTTCTTGAGGTACAGGTAATGGGAAGGAACATTGTCAAGAGAGTCAGGCTGAGGGCTTTCTACAGAGATAGATGAGAGCACTAACTGAGGCAGTTTGAAATAATTCTGAAAAACAGGCAGGAGACCACTGAAGAATGTCCTTCTGTTGCCAGGATATCAGAGGGTCATGTAGTTGAAGCTACTGGTATCCCAGAATCAGATGCAGTTTGAGTGACAAACAAGGAAATACACTGAGTGTATAGACCCCACCTAAATCTCAAGAGGAGAGGTGCGCATACATACTAGTCCATCACCTATGGGACCCCTGTCGATGGCCTTCAACTTGAGTGATCTCTGGAGTTCATCTGTGGACAGGTGAAATTTCTGGATAACAAAGCTGCTGATGAAATTTCCTTCTTCCCTTGAGTCAATGAATGCAGAGAGGATATGGGTTGAGTCTGGCAGCTTTAATACTCGAGGTTTCTTCCTCATGTCATCTGAGGGAGTTTTTCCTTGCCACCATCGCCACAGGCGTGCTCATTGGGGATGGATTAGGGATAAAATCAGCTCATATTTTAAGTCGTTCAAATTCTGTAAAGCTGCTTTGCGACAATGTTTATTGTTAAAACAATAAACTTGACTTGACTTAATACCACAGGTACTTTAAAAGAGTGTGTTTTGTGAATAAACTCAGGACTCACTGGGCTAGGTGGGCTGGGGACTTGGCGGGTTTGGTTCTCTCGCAGAGGGCAGATAGGGCACTTGGCTATCTGATGGCTGGATTCACCACAGTAGAAGCAGAGACCCTCGTGCATTTTTCTCTCTCTCTTTGATTGTTACACCCATCTATGAGAGACTTCCATAGGAGTCGGAGAGGGAGTGGGAGGAGAGGGAGTGGGAGACGGTTGTAAAGTGGGTCGATTCTTGAGAAGGTGGTCCAGACAGATAGCTAAGTCAATCAGAGAGTCAAAGGAGAGATGTTCATCTCGACAGGCTAGCTCACTGAGTACTTCAGGCCATAAACCTTGGCAAAATGTGTCTTTCAATGCTGGCTTGTTCCATCTGCTGCTGGCCGCCACTATGCCGAAATCTAGTGCATATTCCGCGACTCTCCTATTTCCTTGTCTGATCATCAATAAGCGCTCTCCAACTTTGACACCCTCAAGCTGATGGTCAAAGACTTGTTTGAAGAGTTCTAAGAACTGGTTGTAGGATGTGGTGTGTTCGCCTCCATGCTTCCACACCACGCTTGCCCACTGTAAAGCTCTGCCAGATAGGAGACTGATAAACAGAGCAATCTTCTGTTCGTCAGTAGCTGCCGTGGGTGAAGAAAAATACAGGGAACACTGAAGAGGGAACCCCTTACAGTTTGACACATACCCTGAAAACTTTTCAGGTTGAGAAATCATCTGAGATGCACCAGTGGGCGATACAGGACATCTGAGGATGGCCTGCGACACTAAAGTAGTGAGCTGTGACATCCTGGTGTTGAGATCACTGATCAGCTGCTGGTGCTCTCCTAACAGACACCCCTGAGCACTGATAGCAGCCTGCTTTGCCTCCTCCGCTGAATCCATGGATGGTGAAGCATCCTGTCAAGCGTGCAGGGACTTACAGATGCAATCGCAGGGGAGAGCAGGTGCGTTGCAAACTGCAAACAGAGCCAAATCAGGAAACAGGAATTCTAGTCAGGGACGAGCGGAGGTTAGTTGACTGGTGAGCAGAACAACATAGGCAAGACAAGAAGACGAGGTCGAAGCTAAACGTAAACAATGGTCTAAATGTGAAGTCAGGCTGAAGTCAAATGGCTCCGTAAAGTCAGGTACAGGGATACAGGACGATACTATGCACTGAATGCACATGTGATAGGCAGGATGATTGCAGGTGGATTGGTGACAGGTGGTGTAATTAGAATTCTGGTGATGGGGAGCGCTGTGGATCTTGGGAGGTGTAGTCCATGTTTGGAGTCTGCTCTGAACTCAGGTTTTCAGTGTCGTTACTGACACTCTCAGTTATTTAAGAAAGTGAAAATTTAATATATTCTAGACTCATTACATGCAAACTAAAATGTTTCAAGCATATATTTTAATTTTGATAATTATGGCCTAAAGTGGAAAAAAACCCCATAAAAATAGAGTATTTCATTTTGAGGTTCAGTAAAACAGTATAAATCCTGTGCATTTCTCAGTCGAGTTCAGTACACACAACCACAATCATGGGGAAGACTGCTGACCTGACAGTTGTCCAGAAGATGATCATCAACACCTTCCACAAGGAGGGTAAGCCACAGAAGGTCATTGCTGAAAAGGCTGGCTGAAAAAGATGCACAACTAACAGGGATGACAGCAGCCTTGAGAGAATTGTCAAGTAAAGTCAATTTAAGAACTTGGGAGAGTTTCTCAGGGAGTGGACTGAGGTTGGTGTCAGTGCATCAAGAGCCACCACACACAGATGTCTTCAGGAAAGGGGCTACAACTGTCACATTCTGAATAACAAGCCACTCCTGAACCAGAGACAATATTAGAAGCATCTTACCCGGGCAAAAGAGAGAAAGCACTGGACTGTTGCTCAATGATCTAAAGTCCTCTTTTCAGATGAAAGTGAATTTTGCATTTCATTTGGAAATCAAGGTCCTAGAGTCTGTAGGAAGAGTGGAGAAGCACAGAATCCAAGGTGTTTGAAGTCCAGTGTGAAGTTTCCACAGTCAGTGATGATTTGGGGTGCCATGTCATCTGCTGGTGTTGGTCCACCATGTTTAATCAAGTCCATAGTCAACGCAGTCATCTACCAGGAGATTTTAGGGCACTTCATGCTTCCATCTGCTCACAAGCTTTATGGAGATGCCAATTTCCTTTTCCAGCAGGACTTGGCACCTGCCCACAGTGCCAAAGCTACTACCAAATGGTTTGCTGACCATGATATTATGGTGTTTGATTGGCCAGCCAACTTGCCGCACCTGAACCCCATACAGAATCTATGGGCTATTGTCAAGAGGAAGATGAGAAACACCCGACCCAAAAATACAGATGAGCTGAAGGCTGCTATCAAAACAATCTGGGCTTCAATAACACCTCAGCAGTGCCACAGGCTGATTGCCTCCATGCCATGCTACATTGATACAGTAATTTGTGGTAAAGGAGCCCCAGCCAAAGTATTGAATGTATAAATGAACATACTTTTCAGAAGTCGGACATTTCTGTATTGTAAGTCCTTTTTTTTTTAATTGATTTTAGGAAATATTCTAATATTTTGAGATACTGAATTTCTGATTTTCATGAGCTGTAAGCCATAATCATCAAAATTAAAACAAAAAAAGTCCTGAAATACTTTACATCTAATGAATATAGAATTGATGAAAGTTTACCTTTTTGAGTTAAATTATGAAAAAATGAACTTCTTCATGCTTTGAGATGCACTAATGTTCTATTAATGTACTAATGTGACTTACATTACCAGAATGTGACTCCATTGTATCATAATGCATTCAAAATACCTGTATATTTTAACCTGAGCCTGAATAGCAACAATTTTCAATATTATCCTACCAAATCCAGTGTCCTCAACAACAGAGAACAGTTGGTCATCCAGGTCAGTTCCATTTTTAGGGCCCGAGCACCATTCGGTGCGAGACCCTATTGTTTTTTGAAGGATGATTATTATTATTATTATTATGCCGTGTTTGGCCTTATTTGAGGCATTTCCCATGCACGAAAACTCATGAAATTTGAGACACACATCAGTCATTGTCCTCGCTACTCAGCCACAGACTTTTGGCCCCGGGCATGGCCCAGGGACTTCATAGTGCCCCTTTTTCCATTTCCCATTGAAATGAATGGGTAGAACTTTGGAATGATGATGTCATAAGGCCATTTGGAGTGAAATTACACATGGTCATTTTTAACGTACTCCTCCTAGACGGTTCATCAAATTCATGTCAAACTTGGCAAACATGATGCCAAGATATTGCTGAAGTTAAATTGCTAAGGGATTTTTGATATGTTGAAATAATATAACATATAATATGCCAAGATATTGCTGAATGTTGAACTTGATCTCTTGTAATATGATTCTGATGCATTGGTTCGTTTGCATGTGTGAACGCGGACCACACGCAGTCTGTATGCTACAATGTAACAATTTTACTGCCTGGTGCGGACCAAATAATCGAACAGACACACAAACAATAATAGTGACCTTCTCTCATTGTGCATTTTGTTGCAGACAAAATGCACAATGATTTTCTCATCTCATCATCATCTCTAGCCGCTTTATCCTGTTCTACAGGGTCGCAGGCAAGCTGGAGCCTATCCCAGCTGACTACGGGCGAAAGGCGGGGTACACCCTGGACAAGTCACCAGGTCATCACAGGGCTGACACATAGACACAGACAACCATTCACACTCACATTCACACCTACGGTCAATTTAGAGTCACCAGTTAACCTAACCTGCATGTCTTTGGACTGTGGGGGAAACCGGAGCACCCGGAGGAAACCCACGCGGACACGGGGAGAACATGCAAACTCCGCACAGAAAGGCCCTCGTCGGCCACGGGGCTCGAACCCGGACCTTCTTGGTGTGAGGCGACAGTGCTAACCACTACACCACCGTGCCGCCACAATGATTTTTGATAATAATATAACATATAATATGCCAAGATATTGCTGAATGTTGAACTTGATATCTTGTAATATGATTCTGATTCTGAGGCATTGGTTCGTTTGCATGTGTGAACGCGGACCACACGCAGTCTGTATGCTACAATGTAACAATTTTACTGCCTGGTGCGGACCAAATAATCGAACAGACACACAAACAATAATAGTGACCTTCTCTCATTGTGCATTTTGTTGCAGACAAAATGCACAATGATTTTCTCATCTCATCATCATCTCTAGCCGCTTTATCCTGTTCTACAGGGTCGCAGGCAAGCTGGAGCCTATCCCAGCTGACTACGGGCGAAAGGCGGGGTACACCCTGGACAAGTCACCAGGTCATCACAGGGCTGACACATAGACACAGACAACCATTCACACTCACATTCACACCTACGGTCAATTTAGAGTCACCAGTTAACCTAACCTGCATGTCTTTGGACTGTGGGGGAAACCGGAGCACCCGGAGGAAACCCACGCGGACACGGGGAGAACATGCAAACTCCGCACAGAAAGGCCCTCGTTGGCCACGGGGCTCGAACCCGGACCTTCTTGGTGTGAGGCGACAGTGCTAACCACTACACCACCGTGCCGCCACAATGATTTTTGATAATAATATAACATATAATATGCCAAGATATTGCTGAATGTTGAACTTGATATCTTGTAATATGATTCTGATTCTGAGGCATTGGTTCGTTTGCATGTGTGAACGCGGACCACACGCAGTCTGTATGCTACAATGTAACAATTTTACTGCCTGGTGCGGACCAAATAATCGAACACGCGCACACACACACACACACACACACACACACACACACACACACAGTAATAGTGACCTTCTATCATTGTGCATTTTGTTGCAGACAAAATGCACAATGATTTTTTATATATTGTAATATGTTGAAATATTATAACATATAATATGCCAAGATACAGATATAGCAAAATTGACAAATATAGTGTTTACAATAGACATACTGCACCTGTAGTGTTCAAGACAAGTGGTAGCAAAGGGGCGAATACAGTCTACAAATGCAAAATACAAAAGGGCAAGTAGGCCTAATTGTATCACTTCATCAGCCTATTAAGATTCCATGCCCATTCCGATTTGTTGATTTTAGATATGACCATATAGGCTAGTTATGGTGATCTGTTAATAAGAAATACTTATTTCCATTTATCAAATTTATAGAAGCATCAGGAACCCTCTGGATCTATACATGTAAACATACACTTTCAAAACATTTAAATTATATAGCCTAAAATGAGCATTTATTTTAAAATGTCTAAATTCAGTAGTAAAATGGGCATGCATGATACAATGAAAATCTCTATATAAATGTTTGCTAAGAGTTTGCATGATTGTGTTTCAAACCAAACCTCATGAAAGCATTAAATAAATGTTTGTTCATTTGGGTTTGCAAACCAAGCCTAACAGATACGTTTGCTAACAGTTTGTATTTTTGTGTTTGCAAACCAAACCAAATGAAAATGTTTGCTGAACGTTTGTATTTTAGGGGTTTGCTAACCAAACTGTAATGCAACCGCTTGCTAACAGTTTGTATATTTGCGTTTGCAAACCAAACCTAGTAGAAACGTTTGCTAAAGGTTTGTATATTTTAGGGTTACAAACCAAACCTAAAACAAAAGTTTGGTAAATGTTTTCATATTTAGGTTTGCAAACCAAACCTAATACAAACATTTGTTTACTGTTTATATATTTTAGGGTTGCAAACCAAACCTAACAGAAACGTTTACTTAAATGTTTGTATATTTCAGGGGCCTCATGTACAAAGCTTGTGTACGCACAAAAAAGCTACGTACGTCACTTTCTGCGCAAACATTCTTTCAGGGGCCTCATGTACAAAGCTTGCGTACGCACAAAAAAGCTACGTACGTCACTTTCTGCGCAAACATTCATATGTACAAGGATTGACTTGGCGTGGAAAAGTGCGGTACTCTACGCAAACCTCATGGCTGGCGTACGCACATTTCTGGTGCATCTTGGTACTTGGCGACACTTAGAGGCAGAGCAACGCAACTACATTTAGGCCTACTCGGTCAAGAGTCATGACATGGCAATAAGAGGCATCCAAAAATGCATCGGAACATCAGGATGCGTGAATTGAAATGTATGTCAGTCATACGACATTGTCGAGACACATAATGTGAGACTGTTGGGTAAATGCCAACAGATCCATCAACCATCCCTTCCATATTGTAATTATGGGAAATGAGAAACCTCAGCAATATCATTTCGATATTATTCCCATTGACTATTGGTTAATTAATTAAATTAAAGAATGCACATGCAGGACCATGCATTGCAGCTAGCTTAATAGATCTTCCTCGCGCATTTGCCGCGAGGTGTCAGACTGAAATATTATTATTAGTTGATGTTGCGTGGGGTAGTCTTATCACATAATTACCAAGATCAATATATGAAACGATTTCCAAGTGCGTACAAATCAGACACAACCGCGGTGTGTGGGGACCAATCACTAGCATGCATCAAATTAAATGAGGATATAAAAGCATGCGCAACATGTGGCGATAACCGATAGGATGACAATGGCGTGGTTGGCCTTATTGGAAGACGCTGCAAATGGTCGGATTAGGAGGGAACGGGTGTTCCGTGATTACACCGATTTCCTGGCTCACGATGATGACTGGCTTATCAGCCGATTCAGACTTCCAAGAGCCATTCTTTTGGAGCTCTGTGCTGAGTTGGGCCCGGGGTTGGAGAGAGAGACGGCGAGGAGTCACGCCTTACCCGTTCCTATCCAAGTCCTGACCACGCTTGGGTTCCTAGTAACAGGCTCATTCCAGAGGGAACTGGCCGACCGGTCGGGAATGAGACAGACAGCTCTCAGCCGCGCTATTCCGTCTGTGTTAAATGGGATCATCCGACTGTCCGCCAGGTACATACGGTTTCCCTATGATGTGGCAGACCAAGCACAGATAAAAGCGCAATTTGCAGCGATAGCCGGTTTTCCAAATGTAATCGGAGTGATCGACTGCACGCATATTGCTATAAAGGCGCCATCTGAGGGTGAATATGCGTACGTGAATAGGAAACATTTCCACTCTATAAACGTACAGATTATATGTGATGTCCAAATGCGCCTGACAAATATCATGGCAAGGTGGCCTGGGGTGACCCACGATGCATTCGTCCTGGCGAACAGCTCGGTGGGAAACAGGCTGGATGCCGGCAGAGTGCGTGATGGGTGGTTACTTGGTAAGCAATCTAAAACACTTGAAGTGAATTCACTTGAAATATACACATGTTGGATAGCTTATGCTGGACCTATCCCAATTGCTCATAGGAGACAGCGGCTACCCACTCCGAAAATGGTTACTGACCCCCCTAGCCAACCCACAGACTGATCAGGAGCAGCGCTACAACAACCTCCACGCACGGACGCGGTCAGTGGTGGAGCGCACCATTGGCCACCTGAAAAGCCGGTGGCGCTGCCTTGACCGGAGTGGGGGGGTGCTGCTCTATCAGCCCGACAAGGTGTGCCGTATTGCGCTGGCGTGTGGCGTGTTACACAATGTGGCGCAGCGGCACGGCGTGCCAATAATGGAGCGAGACCTGCCGGAGGACCCAGACCCTGGGCCTCACAACGAGGTGCCACAGCGACATGGCATACAAACCCGGCAGCGCTTAATAGCCACAAATGTGAAAAGGTAAGGGCAGACGGGACACGGGACACCATTCATTTTTTAAGATATTCTTTTAATGTGTTATTCAGTTCCTTCAATTCCTCACGGATTCCCTCGAGGTTGTCGTTAATCGCCTCTATCCCCTTTAAAATTTCCCCCTGCGACTCAAGGACCGCGCGCGTCAGCACCCGGCCTGTGGACCCGGCGACAGGGGCAGGTGGTGGAGAAGGGGGGCAGGTGACAGTGACGCTGGATCCGCTCGGCTGGGGGTCCTCTTCCTGCTCGGGTGGGATGGACTGGGGGCCTCCTGTTGTTCCCTGGCACCCTGCTAGAATACATTTGTCATTAAAATCCTATTGTGGAAAATATGTGCACATGTTTTATTTCTGGTTACATGTGGCTAGGAATATTGGGCCTACTAAGAGAGGAAGACATTTCCTCAAATACAGGATGTCCCCGAAAAAATGTACACATTAGAGCACTAAAGGTGGTTTTTTGTTTTCAAAACCCACGTAACTCAAATAGACACTCATTGTGGCGCAGGCACTGCGGACGATGCGAATCATACCGTTATCTTGGTATAGGCTACATTCACATTCAGTGGCATACAATCAGTGACCGTTGCATGTCTCATAGCATACACTTTGAACATCACTTTAATTTGAGGTGACAGAACAATTAAGTGATGTATGTGAATTCTATTACACTGTGCTAAAGGCAGGGATTTCAGTTCACACATACTTTATGGCGATTTAGAGTATAGGCTACATTTTTCGGGACGCCCTGTATGAAAATGATTACAGCACCTGTGAGATCCTGCTGGGCCAAGTCGGAGTCCCCCTTTTCGGGCGGAACCACGCCGACTAATGCATGGTCACCGAGGACCGCGGTCACCCTCTGGTCGAAAGGGGAGAGGGCCTCGACCCCCGGCCCGCCACCCGTCTTCATTGCGCTCCTGTGCTGCGCAGCCATCCTCCTTTTCACATCTACTTTGATGTCCAACCATTTTTTTTTAGTGTCGGGTGTGGATCGATTGTTGGCCCCGACTTGATTGATGACATTAGTTATTTGCTCCCAATTCAGACGTTTGGTTTTGGTGCTGATTCCGGAGGAGAGGCTTCCGAACAAGATCTTGTGTCTTGCCTCTACCTCCGAAATCAGCGCCTCGCAATCTGTGAAATTTCTTTTTCGAGATTTCGCCATGTCTTTTACCTAACGCAGGCCTTACTGCAGGTCTATTTATACTAATTAACATATTCAGTGTGGAATAATTGAGGGAGGAGACGGGGCGGGGAACGGGGCTCGTGCATGTGCGCCGAATTCCACGTTGACTGGGATGTACAACAGGAGAGTGCGTGGAAACCTTCGTACGCACTGATTGATACATCCGGATTTTTTTGGTCGTACGCAAATTTCCCGATTTTGACATGCGCACATATTTAGTGGGAAATCCACACAGGTCTTTGTACATGAGGCCCCAGGTTTGCAAAGCAAACCCAATACAAACGTTTGTTTACTGTTTATATAATTTTAGGGTTGCAAACCAAACCTAACAGAAACGTTTACTAAATGTTTGTATATTTCAGGTTTGCAAAGCAAACCTAATACAAACGTTTGTTTACTGTTTATATATTTTAGGGTTGCAAACCAAACCTAACAGAAACGTTTACTAAACGTTTGTAGATTTCAGGTTTGCAAACCAAACCTAAAACAAATGTTTAATAAATGTTTGTGTACAATGGTTTGCAAACCAAACCTAAGAGAAATGTTTGCTAAATGTTTATTTGCTTGGGTTTCCAAACCAAACCTAATTCTAACGTTTAGCAAATGTTTGTTTAGCGTTTGCAAACAGTTCTTCCTGGGTGGGTATTACTGAATGTTGAATTTGATATCTGTAGGATATTGCTGAACGTTGAACTCGATATCTTGTAATATGACTGATTCTGATACTCTTTAGCCATTATGGGCCTGTCTGATGAACATTTGATGAATATATGACATGTGACTGTTTTGTTGGGTGGCGGGATGTCCTGGGTTGCGGAACCATACGTCTGAGGGCCCGTCAAGGCCGCTAGCGGCTTTAATTTTAGTCATATTTTGTGCAGTGACTATCTCTTGTCACAGTTTCTACATGTACATGTTTCCACGCAGCCAATATTTTCACAGTGATTTTCATAAACTGTTTGAATGTGTCTGTTCTGAGCAGTGCCACAGAACAAAGGAGACAGTGTTTTTAATCACATTCTAATGTTCAAATTACTACTAAAGTGACTGATAACTAACAATTACTGGTATTTCAATGTGGGTTTGCACGGTTGTGCAGTGCGTCTCTGGTTCAATCCTGAGCTGTGGATACAGTGGCATGTAAAAGTTTGGGCACCTGTCAGAGTGCAGGCACTTACGGATGTAAATGCAGAGGACAGCAGGGAAGCAGACTGTCAATAAAGCCAAAACAATACACAATAATCAAGGTCAGGAAATAAGCGAGGGTCAGTCGATCAGCAAACAGCGTGAAGGAGATGAGACAAAAGGCATAAACGAAGGAAGGCTAGCAAAGGTCAGAAACTGGAGAGGCAGAAAGAGAAATGCAAGGCTTGGTATGAACTGAGAGGATTCAGAACAATACTTCACATTGGAGTGGAGAGTGAGAGTGGCTTATATACTGTAGGAGAGGGGCTAATTAGGAAATGAGTGTCAGCTGTAGTTAATACTCAGGAGACAGAGGGCGCTGTGAGTCTTGGGAGTTGTAGTCTTGAGTGTCCATGTTTGTAGTTCGGGTGTCAACAACAGGTTTACTGACAGCACCCTTGCTTAAAATATCTATTACTGTGAATAGTTAAGTAAGCAGAAGATAAACTGATCACCAAAAGGCATAAAGGTGACACATTTCTTTAATATTTTCAGCAAGATTAAATTTTTTATTTCCTTCATTTACAGTTACAAAATACCAAAAAATTAAAAGGGCCTGAAGCAAAAGTTTGGGCACCCGACATGGTCAGTACTGAGTACCACCCCCTTTGGCAAGTATCACAGCTTGTAAATGCTTTTTGTAGCCAGCTAGGACTCTTTCAATTCTCACTTGGGGGATTTTCACCCATTTGTTCTTACAAAAGGCTTCTAAAACGAAAGAGATGGTTGTTGACTTAAGAAGAACACAGAACACTCTCTAGTGTACATAGATGGCTCACTTGTGGAGAATGTCAAGAGCACCAAATTCCTTGGTGTTCATCTGGCAGAGGACCTCACCTGGTCCCTCAACACCAGCTCCATAGTCAAGAAAGCCCAGCAGCATCTCTACTTCCCATGTAGACTGAGCAAAACCCATCTCCCATCATCCATCCTCACTGTATTCTACAGAGGGACAATTGAGAGCACTTTGAGCAGCTGCATCACGGTCTGGTTTGGGAACTGCACAATCTCAGATCACAAGACCCTACAGCGGATAGTGAGGACAGCTGAGAAGATCATTGGAGTCTCTCTTCCCTCCATCATGGATATTTACACCACACGCTGCATCCAAAAAGCTACTAGCATCGTGGCCGATCCCATACACCCCTCACACAAACTCTTCACCTTCCTGCCATCTGGGAAGAGGTACCGAAGCATTCGGGCCTTCACAGCCAGACTCTGTAACAGTTTCTTTCCACATGCCATCAGACTCCTCAACTCTATGGGACTGGACTAATACACACGGACTGTTGAACACACCACTCACACTGCAGTCTTTGGACAGTGGACAATAATGCACTATTGCTTTACAATGTTTACAATGTCTTTCACACACACAAGGTTTACAATTATTTATTCCCTTTTCACATACTACCTCAATATGCACATTCAACTCTGCACTTTATGTTGTTTATATAGTTTATTGTCTGCAGTGTTGCACTCGTTGCACTTTATGTTGTATTGTAGATTTATAGTCCTGTGATGTTTAATGTAGCACCATGGTCCTGGAGAAATGTTGTTTCGTTTTAACTGTGTACTGCACCAACTGTATATGGTTGAAATGACAAATAAAAAAGCCTTGACCTTGGCCTTGACCTATTCTGTAAAATTCTTGGGCCATCTTGCATGCACTGCTCTTTTGAGCTCTATCCACAGATTTTCAGTGATGTTTAGGTCATGGGACTGTGATGGCCAGGGCAAAACCTTCAGCTTGTGCCTCTTGAGGTATTCCACTGTAGATTCTGAGGTGTGTTTCGGATCATGATCTTATTGTAGGACCCATCCTCTTTTTAACTTCAACTTTTTTACAGATAGTGTGATGTTTGCTTGAATTTGCTGGTATTTTTTCAAATCCATTCTTCCTTTTACCAATGAAATGTTCCCTGTGCCACTGGCTGCAACACAAGCCCAAAGCATGATCGATCCACCCAAATGCTTAATAGTTGGAGTTGTTCTTTTCTTGGAATTTGGCACCCTTTTTTCTCCAAACATACCTTCCCTTAGCAAAAAGAAGTTTAATCAAGTGTGCTACAAGTATACTTATTTTATACTAAAATCGAGGAAGTGTACTTGAAGGTTACTTCTTATAAACTAATTCTTGATACACTTGCAACATAGTACAGGGAAGTATACTTGGTTTATACTGAACCAAGTATAAAAAAGTATAAGTAGACCTATATCAATACTAAGACTTACACTTATACATTACTTTAATACTAAAACTTATACTTGGACCTAAGTATACTTTGTAAATCTTTTTGCCACAAAATAGAAATGCTTAGCATATATCTTGCTTCAAGAGCACAATAAGGTCAACTCATTAATTGACTCAACGTTTAATTTATATATTTATACTATATGTATATATTATATTTATAATTTATATTACATTAGCTGAGCTATACAGCTGGTAAGTGATTAGGGAATCCAACCTGATCAGAGGGCCCCTCTCACCCCCTCCATCACTCCTTCCAACTGCTCCCATCAGGCTGGCGCTACAATGTACCACTATAAACAAAAAGTCCTTCATCCCCTCTGCAGCAGCCTTACTCAACAGCACATGATGAACATTACCAGCCAACCCAACCATCAACATGCATGTCTTGTTTAATGTCTTATTATAATTCTGGAGATTAACACTTAGTCATTATGTGTACTGAATTGCATTATCTTCATGTACCTTACACTTCATCATACACAAAAACAGGAAAACAGAAAAAAGTTTGGCTTGACTTTATTTATTTAACTAGTCCCTTTCAAAAGGGTTTGGCAATGGTGTTATGTACAGTGTGTCAGCTGTTTCAACAAGGACACATTTTGTTTTGATCATGTCAGGCGAGACAGCATGAACAGTTTCAGTTTTTTGAACATCATATACAAAATGACTTTGTACATTTATTTGCGAATCTTTACATACAGGCCTGCCTGATTTACTAAGTACGTCAACTAAAACACAACATAGTTTGCGACATGGACAAAAAGCAGAGATTTCATGTGAACATATTTGTTTAAAAACAACCAATTCTATAATACAACAAAATGTACCATCTTTCAAGTATGCAGCACTGTTGAATCTCTTCTTTAGTCTGTCATAGGTTTTACTGTGGTACATAACTCCATCAACCAAAAAACGGTTGTAAGACCAAAAGCAGTTACTTAGTTTCCCACACAACTTTTCAATGGCAAGCCTATATGACATTTTTATACTGGTTTCCCTTAGCAAAAAGTAGTATACTTAAAGTTCATTTTGTAAAGTATTCTGAAGTGTAAGTATAAGTATATCAAGTGTACTACAGGCCATGTACTTCAAGTGTACTAGAAAGCATACTAATTTAATACTTCTTCGGACTAAATTGGAACATTTTAAGTTTATAAAAGTATACTTCAAAGTTACTTTTAAGTTAGCAAAAGTACTCTTTAAGTACTCTCATCTATACTATATCTATACTGTAAATGTACTTGGTATATCCCTCTTGTATACTTACAGTATATAACTAGTACAATGGCAGTACATAAATAAGTGTACTTATGATATACTTCAAGTACACAATAAGGATATACCAAGTACATTAATAGTATATAAATGAATATACTTACAGTATATAACTAGTACAATGGCAGTACATAAATAAGTGTACTTATGACATACTTCAAGTACACAATAGGGATATACCAAGTGCATTGATAGTATATAAATGAGTATACTTGAAAGTGTACTTTTGTAAACTTAAAACGGACTTGAAAGTATACTTTTATAAACTTAAAATGTTCCAATTTAGTCCGAAGAAGTATTAAATTAGTATGCTTTCTAGTACACTTGAAGTACATGGCCTGTAGTACAATTGATATACTTATACTTACACTTCAGAATACTTTACAAAATGAACTTTAAGTATACTACTTTTTGCTAAGGGTTTGCACATTGTGGCCAAAAAAGTTTTGTTTCACTCCACAGGACTTGTTTCCAAAATGCACCAGGCTTGTTTAAATGTTCATTTGCAAATTTCAGGTGCTGAATTTTGTGGCTAGGATGAAGGAAAGGTTTATTTTGCTGACTCTACTATGAAGGTCATATTTGTTCAGGTGTCACTGCACAGTAGAACAGTGCACCACCACTCCATAGTCTGCTAAATCTTCCTGAAGGTCTTTTGCAATCAAAAGGGGGGTTTTAATTTGCCTTTCTAGCAATCCAATGAGCAGTTCTTTCAGAAAGTTTTCTTGGTCTTCCAGACCTCACCTTGACCTCCACTGTTCCTATTAACTGTCATTTCTTAATAACATTACAAACTGAGGAAACAGTTACCTAAAAAACAGTTTGATGTCTTCTTATAGCCTTCTCCTGCTTTATGAGCATCAATTATTTTATTTTTCAGAATGCTAGGGAATTGCTTAGAGGACCCAATGGCTGCTGATTTTAGGGACGTTTGAGGAGTCAGAGAACTTAGACAGCTTTGAAATCTGCATCACCTGGCCTTTCCTAATGATGAATGTGAACAAGCCATTGCTCAATAAGCTAATTAAGGTCTGGAACCTTAGTAGAAGTTACCTGAGAAATCAAATGTATTGGAGTGCCCAAACTCTGGGTGGCACGGTGGTGTAGCGGTTAGCACTGTTGCCTCACAGAAAGAAGGTTCTGGGTTCGAGCCCAGTGGCCGACAAGGGCCTTTCTATGTGGAGTTTGCATGTTCTCCCCGTGTCTGTGTGGGTTTCCTCTGGGTGCTCCAGTTTCCCCCACAGTTCAAAGACATGCAGGTTAGGTCAACATGGGGTGGCCTTGGGCTGAAGTGCCCTTGAGCAAGGCACCTAACCCCCAACTGCTCCCCGGGTGCTGTAGCAGCTGCCCACTCTTCTAGGTGTGTGTGCTCACTGCTCATGTTTGTGTGTGCATGTGTGTTCAGATGGGTTAAACGCAGAGAGGAATTTCATTGTGCTTAAGTGTACATGTGATGAATAAAGTTGTTCTTCTTCTTTTACATGGTGTTCCTTTCCTTTTTTCAGGCTACAAAACAGAAATAAGACACAAATCTTGCATAGAATGCTGAAAAGAAATGTGTCATCTTTAATGTTATGCCTTTTGGTGATCAGCTCATCTTTTGCTCATTTAACTGCTCACGGTAACAGACATTTTGCATGCCACTGTATAGTCTGTGTGGAGTTTTGCATGTTTGAGTGGGTTTCCTCCCGATTCTCTGTGATTTTTCTCACACTGACCAAAATAGGTAAGGTTCAACATGTGTGTTATTTTTTATTTCAGAAATATCTGACTGTAATTTATAAACTTAATATAAATGATTTCATACAACAAACCTTCAGCAAGGTCTTCTCCCTCTCAACATTCAATTACTGATATTTGCCCAGGTTAACTTTATATACATCTAATACGGGCGGCACGGTGGTGTAGTGGTTAGCGCTGTCGCCTCACAGCAAGAAGGTCCCGGGTTCGAGCCCCAGGGCCGGCGAGGGCCTTTCTGTGCGGAGTTTGCATGTTCTCCCCGTGTCCGCGTGGGTTTCCTCCGGGTGCTCCGGTTTCCCCCACAGTCCAAAGACATGCAGGTTAGGTTAACTGGTGACTCTAAATTGACCGTAGGTGTGAATGTGAGTGTGAATGGTTGTCTGTGTCTATGTGTCAGCCCTGTGATGACCTGGCGACTTGTCCAGGGTGTACCCCGCCTTTCGCCTGTAGTCAGCTGGGATAGGCTCCAGCTTGCCTGCGACCCTGTAGAAGGATAAAGCGGCTAGAGATAATGAGATGAGATGAGATGAGAGACATCTAATACGTTGCCTTGCAGGCGGCACGGTGGTGTAGTGGTTAGCACTGTCACAGCAAAAAGGTCCTGGGTTTGAGCCCAGTGGCCGACGAGGGCCTTTCTGTGTGGAGTTTGCATGCTTTCCCTGTGTCTGCATGGGTTTGCTCCGGTTTCCCCCACAGTCCAAAGGCATGCAGGTTAGGCTAATTGGTGGTTCTAAATTGACCGTAGGTGTGAGTGTGAATGGTTGTCTGTATCTAAGGCCCTGTCCACACGGCAACGGATTCAGGTGAATCTGATAAAATTGTTTATCGTTTCGGCCTGGCGTCCACACGACACCGGCGTTTTGGGTGCCCCAAAACGAAATCTTTTGAGAACGGGTTCCAGAGTGAAAAAATCTGGCAACGGCGCCGTTGCGAAGTTGTCTGGATGAGTAGAACGGATTTGTTTACGATGACGTCACGACCACATGACTGTCAGTGCTTCACGCCGGGTAGAAGTGTAACGAACTCGATGCGAGTTGTCAACAAATCCTATAACTTGGTTCATGAAACGCGCTTACAAAATATTTTCACTGTGAATATTTATTGTGTAATGGTGCAAAGTGAGAGAGAGAGAGAGAGAGAGAGAACAGCCCTTAGGGCAGAGTCTTTAGTCCAAACACTGCGGAAGCAGTACCAAACCGCGCACCGCCCGTGCGCTTTCCAAATACAAAAACAATCCCGCCAGCAAAAATAGGAAAAAAAAAAGGAGCAATCTCACCTCTTCAGATGTTGGTTTAAGTCCGGCAATACATTCCTCAAAAAGGGCGTAGAAGAACAAAGTAATCCATCAACGTGTAGCATTCAATTTATTCCAGACCATTAAAGAATTCTGGAGGATATCAGAATGTTGGCGTACCGGCTTCCATCTACCCCCATTCATTCCTCTTTCCGCGTCTTTCGTTTTACGCTACTGATTAATAATCAAAACTTTATGTTGCTGATGCTACAGAAGAAGGGGTTTATGCACGTGTCTACTTCTTCTATTGTTCTGGTGTCTCCGATGGGACCGTCTTACAGCGCACGTAGAGGTGTGGCATGTGTATTGCATCGTTTTCAGCAAGCGTTGCGTTGCCATATGGACCTGATATTTTACTGATCCGTTGCCCATGTGGACGCGATATTTAAAAAAAAAATCTCGTTGCTGTTGTCGTGTGGATGTAGCCTAAGTGTCAGCCCTGCAATGACCTGGCGACTTGTCGAGGGTGTACCCCGCCTCTCGCCCATAGTTAGCTGGGATAGGCTCCAGCTTGCCTGCGACCCTGTAGGACAGGATAAGCAGCTACAGATAATGGATGGATGGATGTTGCCTTGCACGAAAATGGGACTAAATGCTCTCAAAGGCTGGTCTTTATATTTAACCTTGAACTGTACAAATCAATCTCAGAGGCTTTTAACTAAAAACACATTCATTCATTCTTTCTTAGTAACTGCTTTATCCTGACCATGTTTGTGGTGGATATGGACCGTATCCTGGTAACCCTGGTAACCTGGATGGAATGCAAGCCAATCACAGGCACCACACACACATTCTAGTACTTCTATCTTTGTGGGGACACTCATTGGCATAATGCATTCCCTAGCCCCTTATTATACCTTAACCTAAACCTAACCTGAACCCTAAAACTAAATCTTAACCTTCAGACAGCCAAAATGTCCTTACTCCCCCCCAAAAAAAACCTCCAATCCTCAATATGTAGCAAGTACAAGTACACACACACATACCTGAGGCAATTTCGCATCACCAATCCACCTACGTACCTGCATGTTTTTGAAGAGTGGGAGGAAACCTAAGAACCAGAAGGACATGCACACAAACACAGGGAGAACAGGCATTTACACACACAAGTCTGCATCACACACCCTCCCAGCCTACAGCATGGCTCGACTGGATCCACCATCTCTCAGGGTACAAGGAATGCATGCATCAAGACTCTTCTCTGTTCTGGCACACAGGTGGTAGAACAAACTTCCCCTAGCCATCTGAACAGCTGAGAGACCAGCTAGCTTCAAACGGTGGCTAAAGCCCTACCTCTTGACCAAGCACTCAAATTAGCACTTTTGTTATTTCAAAAGAAAATCATTGTCTTGTGCTTTTTCATACCTCCCAAACAGGGTTTTTAGACTGATGATACTCTCAATCCCTGGTCTAATGATCTAGCATAAGGATGTGTTACCACAAAGCACTTTAGTAAGTCGCTCTGGATAAAGGTGTCTGCCAAATGCCATAAAGGTAATGCAGAATTCCTCACAGTAACAGTAACCCAAGCTTAGAATCGACTCCTGGAGTTCTGAGGCAGTGCTGCTAGACACCTTGCTAGCTTGGTGGTTTAATTTAAACATGCACACAAAAGCCTTTATACCAAACTTGTGGTGTCAGCCACAAGAGGCTGCGATCCTGTTTGAGTCTGGGTCCTCTCAAGGTTTCTTCTTGGTGTTCTCTCAGGGAGTTTTTCCTTGCCACTGTCACCTCTGGCTTGATCATCAGGGGCAAACTAAAACTATATCTGGATTTCGCTAAAGCTACTTTGTGAAGTCCATAGTTAAAAGTGATATATAAATAAAATTGAATTGAATTTATAATTGCATGTCCAATATTTGCTTACTTTTCTTACTATTACCTCCCCAATATATTATGCAATACAAGGAAAAATGCAAGCAATAAGTTGGATGAGGAAAAACTTACAAGACCAACAATGGAAAACCTAGTAGACCTAGAATGCTGTCTAGATATGTACAGGATGTCTAATGTTCTACGGTAACTACATTCTCAGAAAACAAAGTATGGCATTGTACCTTTAGGGGTACAATGGTTTGTCACTGGGGCAGTACCCTCTAAGGTATTTATTTGTACATTTTATATACTGATTGGGAACATACATGTACCTTTTTGACCTTAAAAAGTTACACATAGTTACCTTGGAGTCCAAGAATGAACCCGAGGGGTACAGTAGTGTAGACTGTACCTTGGGGGACAGAAATGGACTCCTACTGTACCCCTATTTCTGACAGTGTAGAATGTCAGACATTTTAGTTTGAAGTACTTTAAATGTCTAGAATCTTTGAATGTGTAGACACAACACTTCTTGATGGTTGCTTATTTTGTAAGGTCCAACAGTCATATAGTTTGTCCATACATCTGCTTAACACGTAAGGGATAATGTGCAGTGAGCTGGTTATTATTACAAAATAAAACTTGACAGGGTGATGCAGGACCCAGAGGCAAAGTGGAAAGGTCTCGCAATAATGATTGGCTCGCTGTACACTATCCAACTTATTACACAGCTTTTTACTAAAGAAATCAATAAATCGATACAGAATATAAATTGAAAAACTGTTTTGCTGATTATTAAAAAATTATTTTATTGCTTCAGCTAATGATGTGGTCCATTAGCAGCAGTCTGTTATACAGAAATATCAGTTGGTAGAATGCCATAATTGACTAATCAGAATCAAGTATTCAAATGAGCCATGTAATAATAAATCCCTGTAAGGCCCACTGTTGTAAAATTACAACATCACTTTTAGCTCTCCCAAAAACAAACCTGCAAATGTTCTTCTTTTTTTTTTAAAGACCACATTTACATAGTCAGTGGATCCTATTGTTTAGCCTTGCAATGCCACTGGATGGTAAACATGTGTATAGGTCTGGCCATCAGGCCATGAACTCATACAACCTGCGAACTTTCCTGGAGGTGCATCTCCTTGGACTGGATATATCAACACTGAAGTAAGTAAAATCCCTGAAATATTTTTTGTTATTATTAGAATGTCTAGGTCATGTAAATATTAAATTATTGTGGAATGCATGCATCAAATTAGCTTTTCAGCTTATGTCTTTGTTGTAATTTTACAATGTTGGGTGAGGATGGTAGTCAAAATAGCATGTGCACCTTGCACATTACATGGGAACATTGCACTTCTCAAATGTTCACATATGGAAAAAATACTTGTAGAAATATATTGTATTTGATGAGTCACAATTTGTAAATCTGTTTTATCCATCTGTTTTATCCATGGGGCGGCACGGTGGTGTAGTGGTTAGCGCTGTCGCCTCACAGCAAGAAGGTCCGGGTTCGAGCCCTGTGGCCGGCAAGGGCCTTTCTGTGCAGAGTTTGCATGTTCTCCTCGTGTCCATGTGGGTTTCCTCCAGGTGCTCTGGTTTCCCCCACAGTCCAAAGACATGCAGGTTAGGTTAACTGGTGACTCTAAATTGACTGTAGGTGTGAATGTGAGTGTGAATGGTTGTCTGTGTCTGTGTGTCAGCCCTGTGATGACCTGGCGACTTGTCCAGGGTGTACCCCACCTTTCGCCCGTAGTCAGCTGGGATAGGCTCCAGCTTGCCCTGCGACCCTGTAGAACAGGATAAAGTGGCTAGAGATAATGAGATGAGAATGTTTTATCCATTATAATTTTGATGGTTATAATTATCCATTATAACCATCTGCAACGGAATCAACCAGTGCAAGCGCCTCCGCCCTGCAAAGCAGACCATCGCTTTTGTGAGAGCCGGGGAGAAACCACTAGCTGTGGCCAGGACCAAGTATTCTGGTTTGTTGGCAACAGCTCAAGACTGGAAGTTGAGAGCTGACTTGGGAAGGCAACTTAAGTTCCCGGAAAAGGTAGCCACAACAACGCTAAGACCAGATCTAGTCCTCACCTCAGAAACCATCAAACAGGTGGTCCTCTTGGAGCTCACTGTCCCGTGGGAGGAGCGCATTGAGGAAGCTAATGAGAGGAAGAGAGCTAAGTATGCTCAACTAGTGGAGGAGTGCCATCGCAATGGGTGGGGGACAAGATGTGAACCCAATGAGGTTGGATGTAGAGGGTTTGCAGGCCAGTCCCTCTGTAGGGCTTATAACATGCTGGGCATCACAGGGGAAAGGAGGCAAAGGGCCATAAAGGAAGCCACTGAGGCAGCTGAAGTTGCCTCACGGTGGCTGTGGATCAAAAGAGGAGATCCGTGGGCAGGGTAGCGCTACCTGGACACAAGCTGGGGCTTGATCACCCCTGGCTGGGTCGCTGTGAGAGTGTATGATGTTTGAAAGACCCGAAACACTCGAAGACCCCAGGTAACATCACTGAAGATGTGTCCAGGTTGCATCACTTGCTGATGTATGTTATAAGTAAGTAAGTAAGTAAGTAAGTAAGTAAGTAAGTAAGTGAGTTTAGACAAGATTTGAGTAATTCTGAATGAATAAATGATTTTTTGATGTGGTATTTCAGGCTCTTTCAGTAGCAGTATTTGAAACTGTACCTGTATTTTATCAGTAAAAAATATAGTTAGCTGTTTTTCTGGGCTTTCTTTGTTTGCTCAAATATCTAAAGGGAGACACAGTCAGTACGTTTACATGCACGTCCAAATCGAGCTGCTGTTGGTAATCGAGCAAAGGGTCCCAGCAGGGGTGCCAGAGAAATCCAATCCTACATGCACAAGTGAAATCGGGCTATTGTGCAAGGTGCATTGTGCACCCGAGCCACACGTGGCGCTACACGCCCCATCGTGTTGATACACTTCCGGTTGTCGTCATGAAGAAGAGCTATAGTGTTGCCAGATACTGCTGACGTATTCCAGCCCAAACCATGTTCAAATCCGCTAAAATGCACTTAAAACCCCCAATCTGGCAACACTAGCAGTTCCGTGTTCAAGCTGTTAGGCTTGCTCTAACAGACTATGGCTACAAACTGTCCTGCGCAGACCACTGTTTTGTAAGACAACTTATTTTGCACAATAATATTTTTTCTAAAGTCCATTTTTTGCTTACAAAAATATTTGTTTTTTGCTTACAATTTAACTTATGTCTGAATAAACACACAAAAAGTTCAATTGTTTTGTTTTTATTGACATTCTTCAGATGTTAGACATATACACACACAAATACAATGACTTGTTTATGTACACAATTCACAGCTATGCAACAGCTGTACAGATGTATTTGGTGATACAGTAAGTGAGCTAAATTTTAACAGTGCAAACAATGCCACCAAAAGAAAAGATTCATGCCGTTGTCATGATTCGTTGTCATGCCGACCGAGGCTGTTGTGTTTCCCGCTTGTGGTCTCGTCACTCGTCACTTCCGGAAGTAGCTCGATAGGGTATACATGCACAAAGTAGCTCGGCAGAAATCGCATAAACTAGGTCGTGTAGCTCGATTCCGAGAAATCAAGTTCGGTTCAATTTCAGCCGAATTAAGGTGTATACATGGCATTTTGAACTTCGATTTCAGTCGAGCAACGGCAGAAATTCGATTCTCTCTATGTGCATGTAAACGTAGTGACTGGTTGTGGAATGTTTTGGAGGATAGTTGTTGCATGGGTTCAAGGACAGGTGTGAATGCTCTGCGCTGTGGGGATGTAAGTGGTCTGGGCGGGGGTTGCATGTATGGTGCATTGTTCAGGGACAGGTGTGAATGTTCTGGAATGTGGGGATGTAAGTGATACCTTTTAGTATGTTAACTAGAGAGCGCATTAGGCTAGCCAGACAGAACACTGGACACTGGTTCTTTAACAAAGTTTTCATTCAATTTTGTGTAAAGTTTTCATTTTGTTTTATTTTATTATAAAATTATGTTTCATAAACATATGACTGTTGTGCGATTATTATTCATGATATTTACTGGTATAGTGCTTTGTAAGCAATCCATACTGCAAACAAACCCTTCGTTGTTCTGTATATTTGTTCTGGCAGTGTGAATGCAAATACAGAAATTCTGCTCCCAACTAGGCCCAACGTTGTAATATTACAACACTTCTACAAAACTTACTAAAACGTAAAAAATTTTAAAAACCCTTCAATTTCTGCATCAGGGGCCTCCTTAAACAATATCTAACAGGTTGGGAAAAAAATTCACATTTTTTTCTATTTTTGGGTTTCAAATAACACAAACTGAAGATTGATCAAAAAAGTAACATTCAAATGATTGTGTGATAAAAGAAGTATAATGTTAGCTACATTATCCATACAATATTCATGTGGAACATCACCGTATACAAATAGCTAATTGGCCAATTAGATAACAGGTTAATGGCTAGTGAATATTTTTAAAAGTGCAGTTACTGTATTTTCTATCATCTCTAAAGAGCAGTTTTGGAATTGCATGAAACCTCAATGTAATTGTATTTATCAGCCAAGCAGCAGTGGAGTTTCTCTCTCTCTCTTTAAATTGTGCTCAGAAGTGCTTGGTCCTCATTTACATTGACAGGACAATCACACTAAACTGATGAGTGAAAATATCTGAAGTCTTGTCACATTTATTAAATAGTTCTTATTATAAGATTACAATAAATCAATTATAAGATGATTAAACCTGTAGACATTTTTTATTCATTTTATTCTTTACCTTTTCTTATTCTATTGACAGGTAATTTAGCTTCTTCCTAGAAATAAATGATTAAAGGTACTGACTGCAAAGTCATCTGAAATTATTTTTTTTTTTACTGTGCATGGCATTTTCCTATGTCTCACAAGAACAATATCATGTGGACATAAACTGGTCTCCTAACGAAATTGACACAGTGAAAAGTTTGGGTTCGGGGGAACCCGTCTGTCCTGCCGGAACGTTTGTGGCTGGTTACACGATGGACGCGTGGGAGCGGTGGCGGGTCGTGTGCCTGGCGATTCTTTCTGTGGAGGACATTGAAGATATCTACCTATTCGGAACCATGATTACAGGACTTTTGCTGATTGGATTAGGCATTGCCCTGGTATATCGAGGAAATCAGACAATGGTGACAGCTGTTCAAAGCCCCACAAAGCTGCCCGATATGATTGGAGTGGTGGGCAAAGCTGTTGGCACTCAGACTGTGGACATTCAGAACTTTAACCACAAAATGGTTGTTATCTCAGAGCAGCTTTCAGCTTTGCAAGGAATACGTTTTTCGGAGATCAATTTGAATAGAATGGACGGAATGGATAGATATGGACGAGCGGTGTGGACGTGCAAATACTGCGTCTGGAAAGACCAAACAATTCATATCTTATCGACATTCGGCGCCCTGAGACAGCACCGGCCTTGGTTCAGGCCGTTGCTGAGACAACATTTCCCCCTGAAGGTCACTGCCGGAAGACACTCTCGCATTCCTTCTCTAACTCTCCGCAGTCGCCATTTTTACCCCCAGTGTGACAAGCGGGTGCGTGACCAGCGCGTTCATGGCTGCAGGAGCGGACGGCTGCTTGCTTGTGCTGGATTACCTCCTCCCCCCCCCTTACCCCTGATTCCCCCCCTCAAGTCCCATGTTTAAAATGTACTTGTGTTGTTGTGTGCTTATGTGCAAAGGTTTTTTAAATGTTCCCACATGGTACTCCTGACAGGAGCATAGTGGGGGGATGTTCTTTTTTTCCTTATCTCTCATGTTGTGTTTCCTTTTTAGCTTTATCCCTGTCTTCCTGTCCTGTCTACCCTATGTCAATTGTATGTTGTATATGTACGGACAGGTTGACGGCTAATTTCGCTGGTACATGTGACTAGTGACAATAAAGGACATCATCATCATCACAAGATGTGATTATTTTGATGTGCTGAGGGTCACTTTTCTCTGTTTTGGGACCATTTTCCTACTCTTTGGAGCCAAACAGTATGGCCCTACAGAAATAACCAAACACGAGGAGCTTTAGCTAATTAGTATAACTGCGTCACACCAAGATGGTGACATGCGGAAAACATTGTGACGATAAAAAATTTAGATTATACCAGCAGATCACATTATATCCAAAAGCTGAAACATGCAGGCATCACAGATCCATATAATTTATTCATCCATCCACTACCCATAACCACTTATCCTGTGCAGGGTCGCGGGCAAGCTGGAGCCTATCCCAGCTGACTAAGGGTGAAGTACACCCTGGACAAGTCACCAGGTCATTGCAGGGTTGGCACATACAAACAACCATTCACACTCACAGTCAATTTAGAGCCACCGATTAGCCTAACCTGCATGTGTTTGGATTGTGGGGGAAACCTGAGCACCCGGAGGAAACCCCCGCAGACACGGGAAGAACATGTAAACTCCACACAGAAACCACCACTACACCACCGTGCTGCCCCATATAATTTATCCATAAATGTATTTATTCATTATTTACTATGCCCACTGCCCCCCCGTGTGTGTGTGTGTGTGTGTGTGTGTGTGTGTGTGCGCGCACATGTTTGCCATTTCAGATGGTTTAAATGCAGAAGAGGAATTTCCCTGTGTTTGAGGTTACATGTGACAAAAATAAAGGCTGCTTCTTCTTAATTTACCCACAAATGTATTTATTCCACTTGAAAAATGTTCAGCAAACCAGCTACTGGATTTGGGACACTACGACATCCTGAACTATTGAGTATTTGGGACTTCTAAATACACTGGTGATGCTAAAGGCAGGCAAAAGTACAGATGCCTACCGATATTTTAAGGCAGGTTCATGCCCGGATCTTAAGGGAAATTCCAGATAAAGAAAAATACCTTATTATGACAAAGATAAGCTCAAACATGGACTTCTAATGGTAATAAAGAAGCAAGGGCCTAGATCTAGCATATTTTATGGTGTTTAGCGGAGTCTACATTATCAGTACATAACAAACATGCTGCTAGTTGAGCCAAGCATTAGGCCTAATAAAATATATCACGTCCAAAGCCCACATCCAGACATACATGTTAACATTGCACGAGCTTTCACACTAACCTGATATAAAATGTTCTTCATACACATGGGAATATTTTTCTTCCCATTTAACTGCAGCTCGCCATTTTTCTTGCCTTTCTGGGTGCGCAGAGAAGTGGTGAAAGGCTAAATTAGGCTTATGTCCATGTCTGTTATTACATCCAAAAGCACTACAGGTCTCTGGCATCGCTCATTTACATGTAACTTCTATAAGTTTATCTGTAGATGTACAGAATTGGGCTTACAATCGCTCACATACACTTCTGCTGGTTGTTTTCAAACACAAAGCTTGGCCAGATAAACAAATCTGCAGTTACGATGACATCTCATGAAAGGCACCTATAATTCCATACTGGCTACCATGGAGTCAAGCCCATGCATTCTAATGCTAAGATAGCTAATCACTAGCTAGAATGATTTAGTTATCTGTCCAGAAAAATGATGTCATCTAACCTTGTTCTATCTTGCAGTTGCACTCACGAGGCAGCCTTTCCTTTTCTTTTCCGCTGGCTTTTATCTGGCGGGAGAGCAGAGTCCGCCATGTTTGCCCAATTAACTCAAAATTACAGGTTCATTAGTCAAGCACAAATGCATTAGTGATGCAGATTCATATAAAGTCATTGAGAAGTTGAACAAATTTGCCAAACCTGCAATAAAGAAATACAGTTATGGATGCAAACACTACTTTGTAATCACGTAATTACAGTACGTCTGTATTGAATTACTCTGCTTATTAGGAAATGGAAGCATTTCCTAATCAGCAGCCCGTTTCATCCAGACACTGTTTGAACAAAGTCATTAAGAGACCTGATTTTTTTATATGTTATATCCTCAGTATGGTTGTGGTTGGATTCATTTGGAGGGGATTTTATTCCATCAGTGTGACCTCATAGCTCCAGGGTCCCTGCAACACTAAGTATAAAATTATATTATCTTAATCTAATGCTCTCCTGTGTCCAAGGATGGAAATAGGTGCAGTTGAAGGTTAAAAGCATGTTTTTACTTTATTAATATCTGAATCCAACAAGGATGCAATTACAGTGTTCGGTATACATTGAATCTAAAACAGCTTCATATTAAGCTTTCACTAGAAATTGATGTTCCTACATCAGAAGCTTTTATATAGTCTATTTATTAAACAATTATTTGATTAGCTCAGAGGTTTTGACATGCAAGCCCAGGTATTTCCTATTTACTTGTTTATTAAAAATTGAAAGTATTAGTCTTTTATAGTTGTTCATTTTTAAATATTGGACTGACCTGACACTCCTTACGGACTGACTTACAATCACATTATTAGTGTGACTGCCATTATGACAGTTTACAGATGAACTTTTTGCATTCTGCTTATAACATGATGCTATATTTAGTGTGTGCTGTGTAGTGATTTATTGTATTGTACTATCCTATGCTGCCTGGCCAAAAAAAACAAAACAAACAAACAAAAAAGTCACCATTTGGAATTAAATAAACACATACTTAAGAGCCTTTGAGTGGATAATTACTGCAGTGATTAATAGATTTCAGCTGGCAACAATTTGTTTAACCCTAACTGATGCAGTGAGTAGTTTCTCATTTCTTAGATGTATCCTGTGGTCATGGAAAAGATGTTACTGTGTTTCAGAAGAGTCAAATTATTGGCCTGCATCAAGCAAAAAAAACCCGAAACAAACAAGTATAAGGGGATTACTGAAATTATTGCAGTTGGGTTAAGAACTATCCAGCGCATTATTAAAACCTGGAAGGATAGCGGGGAACTATCAACTTTGCAGAAGAAATGAGATCAGAAAAAATCTTGACTGACTGTGATCAGAGATCATTTACACATTTGGTGAAGTCAAATTGTAAAAAAAATCAACAGTAGAACTCATGGCTATGTTTAATAATGAAACTAAAAGCATTATCACACATGCAACGCCCCGAGAACTCACAGGATTGGGACTAAACAGCTGTGTGGCTATGAAAAAGCTAGTTGTTAATGAGACTAATCAGAAGAAACGGCTTCAATTTGCTAGGGAGCATAAAAATTGGACTCTGGAGCAATGGAAAAAGGTCATGTGGTTTGATAGGTCCAGATTTACCCTATTCCTGAGGGGTGTGTCAGAGTAAGAAGAGAAGCACATGAAGCGATGCACCCATCATGCATATGGCCCTTTTCCACTACCCTTTTTCAGCTCACTTCAGCTCGCTTCAGCTCACTTCAGCCCGACATGGCGCGCGTTTCGACTAACAAAAAACAGCACGACTCAGCTCGCTTCAGCCCTGCTTAGCCCCTAAAACTCGCACCGTTTTGAAGTGGGGCTGAAGCGAGCCAAACCGAGCTGAGTGAGGCTAGGGGCGTGAGCAGACACTCCCCTGTGCACTGATTGGTGAGGAGGAGTGTCCTCACATGCCCACACACGCCCTGCGAGCACGCTGGGATCTGTAAACACCGCAAACCCGGAAGAAGAATAATTACGAATTACGAGAATTTCTGAAGCCTTATGCGCCTCGCCTCATCTATACGCTCTTGCCAGTATCTGTTGGCGTTGTCGGTGACTACAAGCCACAGCACCAAGACCAGCAACACTAACGACTCCATGTCCTCCATGTTTATTGTTTACTATCCGGGTCGTGAGACTACCGCTTAAAAGCTCACTGATGTCACTGTTTGCGCTGCTTAACGACATCACGTGATGTCCACCCACTTTCGCTAACTCCACCCAATGTGTCCACCCACTTCCAGCCAGCACGGTTCAGCGCGGTTGTAGTCGAAATGCAACTCCAACAGCCCCGCTCAGCTCGACTCAGCACGGCACGGCTCAGCCGCGTTTGTAGTGGAAAAGCGGCAATAGTGGCCACTGTACAAGCTTCTAGAGGCAGTGTTATCTGTGGTTGCTTCAGTTGTTCAGATCGAGGCTCAGCAATGTTATGGGGCAATAAAATTAAGTCAGCCGATGACCTGAATGTACTGAATGACCAGGTTGTCACATCAATAGATTTTTCTTCCCTCATGGCACGGGCATAAAATTAGGGCTCAGATTGTGAAAGAGTGGTTCAGGAAGCACGAGGAATCATTTTCACACATGAATTGACCACAACAGTGTCCCGACCTTAACCCCATTGAAAGGCTCCCATTCCAGATTTAGTTGCTGTTATAATAACCTCCACTCTTCAGGGAAGGCTTTCCACTAGATTTTGGAGCATGGCTTTGGTGATTTCCTCATTTAGGCACAAGAGTATTACTGAGGTCAGGCACTGAGGTTGAGTTCTTCCACTCCAACCTTGGCAAACCATGTCTTCATGAACCTCGCCAGGTTTGGGGCCTTTAGTTCAAGTGTAGGAAAACAGCAATGCTGCAGCATACAAAGACAATTTTGTGCTTCAAACATTGTGGCAACAGTTTGTGGAAGAACCACATACAGGTGTGATGTTCAGGTGTCCACAGATTTTTTGACTATATAGTGTACATGAGTTGATACTAATCAAATATACCATGCACTGAGAGGCTCCAGCTGAAATTATGGATTCTCTGAGATGACTGGGACAGTACTATTTTCTGAGAGGCGCAGCCCCGTCACCTTAGAGAATCCATAATTACTGGTGCCTCTCAGTGTATGGAATATTTGATTTATATCCCTCATCAAAAAATTCCAAACTAAAAGTGTTAGGATTGAATCTCGGCATAAACTCACTGGAGGCAGCCATGTTTGTTGTTTACGTCGGAGCAACCTTTGACCTGCGCATGTGCAATGTACCATGCTATCGCCTGCCTCGCTAGGTATGATCATGATATGTAGATCTACACACACAGAAATGCCCGCGGAGCCACAGCTGTGACTCGAGTCGGCTGTATAGCTTGAAATTGTGACATCAGTTCATGGTATTTAACAGTTATTCCACGAAATCGAGTCGTACATGAGCTGACAGCTGACGAGGCGCGTAGCACCAAGTTGGCTATTAGCCATGTACGACGAGATTGAGTGGAATAACTGTTTTCTTCTATCCACATTCACTGGATTCTGAGAAACAGAGCATTTTTATTTTTTGCAAATTCGATAAATAAAAACTTTGTACAAAACATCCGACAAAATAATTTCGGCCTAGACTGTAAACAAATCCAGCGAAATGACTAGCAAATTGTGAAAAATAATAATAATAATAATAATTCTTGAAAAATAAAAAAAGATATGTTCTTACCATCAAATACTTTTGTTCCATATTTTGTTGCTTTTGTGTGTGTGTGTGGGCAGGGCGGGGCGTGTTCTTCTTCTTTAGGGCGGCGCACACAGGGATGGCGGCGCACACAGTTGCAGCAGCTCAGTGTCCTACCAGTCGGTGTAGGGTTTGGATGTTTATGTTCGTCTCGTGTTTGTTTTTGTGTACTGTCAGTCGAGCGAATAACATCTACAGCCGACATGACCTCCTTAAGATCGGACTACGCTACCATAACAACGTTTCTAGCGAATTTATCCGACTGCATAAGATACCGGCAGAGATAGCGAGAGGACCGAGCTCTCCATGGATTACCATCCCGGCGGGGAGGAGGCGGAAGCGGCGTCGGGAGAGAAGGAGAAAGCGAGGCTGCAGGGCTGGCGCGCTAGCCAGGCTACGTAGGCAGCCACTCAAACCACCGCTTCCTAGTCTACTCATCTCCAATGCCAGATCCCTGGTGAACAAGATGAATGAACTGAGGCTACAAGTGGCAGCCAATAAACACGTCAAAGATTCATGCATCCTGCTCATCACCGAGACCTGGCTTCATCAATGCATTCCGGACTCTGCTATCGAGCTAGCGGGCCATACCACACAGCGCCACGATCGGACAGCAGAATCCGGTAAGAGGAAAGGAGGAGGACTCTGTATGTACGTGAATAATAGCTGGTGCACCAACACAGTGATAACTGACTGCCACTGCTCTCCTGACATAGAATATCTGACCGTCAAATGCAGACCTATCTATCTTCCAAGAGAATTCACCGTTGTCATAATAACTGCTGTTTACATACCACCGGATGCTAATGCTAACTCAGCTATTGCACTGTTGCATGCAAATGTTAGCAACAAGCAGAGCAGATACCCTGACGCTGTACACATCATAGCTGGGGATTTTAATCATGCGGACTTAAAAACAGCTCTCCCTAAACTCCATCAGCATGTCAAATGTGCCACTAGGGGTGACAACACTTTGGACAAAGTATATTCAAACATCAAAGGGGGCTACAGGGCTAGTCCCCTACCACACCTGGGCCAGTCAGACCATGTATCACTGTTTCTAATCCCGGCATATGCACCCCTCAAGAAAACCGCTCCCACCACAGCAAAGACTGTTGCCACATGGCCAGAGGATGCTACCATGCAGCTGCAGGACTGCTTTGATAGGACCAACTGGGATATTTTTGAACATCAAGACCTGGACGTGTTCACAGTCAGTGTTCTTTGTTACATCAAGAACTGCATAGACACTGTCACAGTGCACAAACGTATCCGGGTCTACCCAAACCAAAAGCCCTGGATGACCCGGGAGGTCCAGCAGCTGCTGAAGCAGAGGAACATCGCCTTCAGGACCGGCGACAGAGGCCACTACAGTGCAGCTCGAGCCGACCTGAAGAGAGGAATCAAAGTGGCCAAGGCAGACTACAGGAGGAGGATTGAGGACCACCTGGAGAGCAACAACAGTAGGCAGATGTGGCAGGGTATCCAGCACCTGACAAACTATAAGACCAACCCCAGAGCCGCCGAAGGTGATCCTGCACTGGCAGAGGAGCTGAACATTTTCTTCGCCCGCTTTGAGGTCACAGCACCAGAGGCCCAACAACATCATGCGGCCCACAGCAGCACTGTCCTCACTCTGGAGGAACACGAGGTGAGGCGCTCGCTGCAGGCTGTCAACCCAAGGAAGGCGACGGGACCCGATGGCGTCCCGGGACGTGTGCTGAGGGACTGCGCTGACCAGCTGGCTGGGATCTTCACCAGGATCTTCAACCAATCACTGGCACAGTCGACTGTCCCACCCTGTCTCAAGTCCTCCATCATAGTTCCGGTGCCCAAGAAGCCCCACATCTCCGGCCTAAATGACTACAGACCAGTGGCACTAACCGCAGTGATAATGAAGTGCTTTGAAAAACTGGTCCGCAGTCACATTACATCAGCCCTGCCCCACAGCCTTGATCCCCACCAGTTTGCATACAGAGCAAACCGATCCACGGAGGACGCCGTGGCCACAGCGCTCCATGCCGCCCTGTCACACCTGGAGGGGCAGGGGAGCTATGTGCGGATGCTCTTCGTGGATTACAGCTCTGCGTTTAATACCATCCTCCCACACAGACTGGTGACCAAGCTAAGAGATCTGGGGCTTCCTCACACAACCTGTATGTGGATTAACAGCTTCCTCTCTGACCGCAAACAGAGAGTGAGAATTGGCCACCACACATCCCCAGCCCTGAGCCTCAGCACTGGCTCTCCTCAGGGCTGTGTGCTTAGCCCACTGTTCTACTCTCTATACACACATGACTGCTCCCCTGTCCATCAGAGCAATACCATCGTAAAGTTTGCAGACGACACTACAGTGGTGGGGCTCATATCTGGGGGTGACGAGTCCACCTACAGAGACGAGGTAGAGCAGCTGGTGTCATGGTGCGTGGCCAACAACCTTTTCCTGAATACCTCAAAGACAAAAGAACTCATAGTCGACTACAGAAGGAAAAGAACTGAGATTCCACCTCTAACCATCAACGGGCAATGTGTGGAGAGGGTAGCAGACTTTCGTTTCCTGGGAGTCAACATCGAGGACAGTCTGTCCTGGAGCGTAAACACCTCTGAGCTGCTGAAAAAGACCCAACAGAGGCTGTACTTTCTCAGAATACTCAGAAAGAACAACATCACACAAAGACTGCTGGTCTGTTTCTACAGGGCCTCCATTGAAAGCATACTAATATACTGCATATGCATCTGGTATAAAAGCAGCACAGCAGCTCAGAGGAAAGCGCTTCAGGGGGTCATCAACACCGCCCAAAAGATTGTTGGCTGCCCTCTCCCCACACTGGAAGAACTTCACCGCTTGCGGTGTTTGAAAAAAGCCCAGAACATTATAAAAGACACCTCACACCCTGGCTATCCCCTGTTTGAACTGATGCCCTCAGGCAAGCGGTACAGAGCAATCAGGGCAAGGACAAATAGATTTAAGAACAGTTTCTATCCCACTGCAGTCACCTGCCTTAATGCTGCTAGAAACTAAGGAACTCTGCTTACATACAGAGAATTTGTTTACATGATGTCTGAACTGTGTGAATGAGGAACTGGAACTGTGTAGGTATGTGTGAGTGTGTGGTCTGTGTGTCTTGGGCTTAGGCCACTGTTTATTGCTTTTTACCCTATTATTTTACCCTATTTATTGACTCTTTGCACTGACTGGATAGCACTTTCAATTTCGTTGTACTTGTGGCAATGACAATAAAGACATATTCTATATTCTATTCTATTTTGGTGGTTGGCAAACCAGCTTAAAGGTGCATTACTGCCACCAACTGGGCTGGAGTGTGGAACAAGAGTTTTTTTTTTTTTTTTGGGGGGGGGGGGGGGGCAGCTATATTCTTTTAGCTATTTCTGTTTCTTTTAAATACATATATGTTATTTACCAGCTGGGAGCTCCATATCATGAAATACCGTGACCGAGGTCTTGAAAGTACTGACCAAGGCCCTCTAGGCCGAGGTCAGTATTCAAGGCCGCGGTCACGGTATTTCACCATATGGACCGACCTTAAGCTGGTAAATAATATATATATTTTTTCTTTACCAAATTCTAACAGAAAACGAGAGTGCCCGAAAGGGAAAACCGAGCCGAGCCGCCATTTTGAATCCTCATTCACGGCTGTAATGCAAATGGCTTCCTCCTCGGCATACAAGTGCACTTCCATGGCAGGAAAAAAACTGCATTTTGCCGCCTATGTAGTCCCCTATTTATACAAAATTGAGTCATTCAGGATTCAGCCATGTTTTTGCTCGGCGTTAGCAACAGTTACAGGTTTTTTAGCTTTCTCCTGAAATGTTTTCTTTTACTTCGTCTTCATCAGGGTAGTAAAACTCGCTTTCGCTGTGAACACTGTCGTTATATTTTCATCTCATCTCATTATCTCATCTCATTATCTCATCTCATTATCTCTAGCCGCTTTATCCTGTTCTACAGGGTCGCAGGCAAGCTGGAGCCTATCCCAGCTAACTACGGGCGAGAGGTGGGGTACATCCTGGACAAGTCGCCAGGTCATCACAGGGCTGACACATAGACACAGACAACCATTCACACTCACTGTGGGGATAACCGGAGCACCCGGAGGAAACCCACGCGGACACGGGGAGAACATGCAAACTCCGCACAGAAAGGCCCTCGCTGGCCACGGGGCTCGAACCCGGCAGACGTGCAACTTGTGAACAGGCAAGGCAGGCAACTGCTTGGGGCCCCCCGAGAGTCAGGGCCCGAAGGCTTATTTATTTTGTTTTTTATTGTTCTTTACCATGGTATTTTCACATTTAGAATTTAAAAAACTTTGATTTCATACATTTTTCAATGGTGTCAGATTATTTATAACATATTGGTGATGAACACTGGTCAGAAGGGCCCCCTGGAAATTTTTGCTTGGGGCCACAACAGACTCTAGAATTGCCTCTGGAACCCGGACCTTCTTGCTGTGAGGCGACAGCACTAACCACTACACCACTGTGCCGCCGCTTTGCGACAATATTTATTGTTAAAAGCGCTATACAAATAAACTTGACACGACACCTGGGGTGGGTTTCCCAAAAGCCTCTTAACATAAAGAGCATCTTAACTAAGAGAGTGTTCATTATGATGCTTGCTCTACCACTTCACGATGATCTTTGTGCTGTGATGCTTTTGGGAAACTCAGGCTTGATCAATTTCATAGTGTAACTACTGTTAGAGCTAAATGTGTTGGATGGGAACTATGCAGATCTTCAGGAATGTTGTAAGGGTTGTTTTACAATCAGGGTACGGAAGCTAAAAATCACATTTAACACTTATCTTCAATATCAAAAAGCTTGACTAAATAAACTTGGTTGTTTATTGTAGCCCTGTGATAGCTCTATTTACCATGCAAAAAAAATTTGGTGATAACGTTATTTTTAGTGAATGTATGGCAATATATGTCATATTTAGCAAAATTACTCGTGTCATTTAGAAAAAGTGCTTTTTTGACCACAGGTAGCTCCAAAAGGGATGCACTTAAATCATTCTCATCTCATCATCTCTAGCTGCTTTATCCTGTTCTACAGGGTCGCAGGCAAGCTGGAGCCTATCCCAGCTGACTACGGGCGAAAGGCAGGGTACACCCTGGACAAGTCGCCAGGTCATCACAGGGCTGACACACAGACACAGACAACCATTCACACTCACATCTACGGTCAATTTAGAGTCACCAGTTAACCTAACCTGCATGTCTTTGGACTGTGGGGGAAACCGGAGCACCCGGAGGAAACCCACGCGGACACGGGGAGAACATGCAAACTCCACACAGAAAGGCCCTCGCCGGCCACGGGGCTCGAACCCGGACCTTCTTGCTGTAAGGCGACAGCGCTAACCACTTCACCACCGTGCCGCCCCTTAAATCATTCTTTATACCATAAAACAAATATTTGGTTCCATATCATTGGAAACATAGTTAAGTTTTAATGTTGAATGGCAGTAAGTTTTCAGACTATTTTGATCAAATTAGTATGTACTTGTGTAAAAAAAAAATGTCCTCTCCGAGACAGCTAATTTTTCAATATAAAATAACATATCTAAAATGATTATTTTCATCCTAAAATGTGGTCAAGATATTGGGACATAAATATTAGAGACAACTAACACAAAGCTTACAGCCTTATATTTAAAAGCACTATGGAAGTAGTGGATTCTGAATTGTCAAAAAAAAAAAAGTCCTCTCCGAGAATCATTCCATTTGTTTCTCCCATCTTATAGCAGGGGCAGCACGGTGGTGTAGTGGTTAGTGCTGTCCCCTCACAGCAAGAAGGTCCGGGTTCGAGCCCCGGGCCGGCGAGGGCCTTTCTGTGTGGAGTTTGCATGTTCTCCGCGTGGGTTTCCTCCGGGTGCTCCGGTTTCCCCCACAGTCCAAAGACATGCAGGTTAGGTTAACTGGTGACTCTAAATTGACCGTAGGTGTGAATGTGAGTGTGAATGGTTGTCTGTGTCTATGTGTCAGCCCTGTGATGACCTGGTGACTTGTCCAGGGTGTACCCCGCCTTTCGCCCGTAGTCAGCTGGGATAGGCTCCAGCTTGCCTGCGACCCTGTAGAACAGGATAAAGCGGCTACAGATAATGAGATGAGATGAGAAAAAAAGTCCTCTCCGAGAATCATTCCATTTGTTTCTCCCATCTTATAGCAGGGGCGGCACGGTGGTGTAGTGGTTAGTGCTGTCGCCTCACAGCAAGAAGATCCGGGTTCGAGCCCCGTGGCCGGCGAGGGCCTTTCTGTGCGGAGTTTGCATGTTCTCCCCGTGTCCGCGTGGGTTTCCTCCGGGTGCTCCGGTTTCCCCCACAGTCCAAAGACATGCAGGTTAGGTTAACTGGTGACTCTAAATTGACCGTAGGTGTGAATGTGAGTGTGAATGGTTGTCTGTGTCTAAGTGTCAGCCCAGACTTGTCCAGGGTGTACCCCGCCTTTCGCCTGTAGTCAGCTGGGATAGGCTCCAGCTTGCCTGCAACCCTGTAGAACAGGATAAAGTGGCTAGAGATAATGAGATCTTATAGCAGATTACACAAAACTACCATACACACATGTCAAAAATGACCTGAAATCTGTTATTTAACTTGTCCTTCACTTAAAAACTGGTACAAGAACCAGTTTGGACCCCTGTGACACAAAGTTTGTACCCTGATTGTAAAACAACCCGTAATGCATTCTTTCTGCATGAAATCAGGGTGTAGAGAGCTAAGGTGGACCAGTAAAGCTTTTCCTTTTTTCCCTCCTTGTAAAACCGGTACCCAACTCTTCTCCAGTGTTGTTTCTGCTGCTGTAATTTAATCGGAGAGCATTTATTCAGCCTAAAATACTGATTAAAGGCATCGAAATGAACAGAAACGGCGCGTACAGGTTTCTCTCAGTGTTCTCCTGTCTCATCGTGTGCGCGTTCTTGTTTTGGTTTGTCGTCTTTTACTCCATCGTGAACGCGCCGTGAAGAATGTATTTAGCATAGGCTTTAAACGTCTTGAGTGCTAACTTAGGGAGCTAACCGGTTTTCTTGAAGTCATTTTGAAAGGTTGGGCTAAATTTAGTGGTGTTTAAGCGGATTTTTTTTTATTATTTATTATTATCATTGTAAAATTTGTGCTAAACATACTTTAAAAACCATAACACTAGCTGCTTCGGCACTGTGGTAATTTTAAGTCATTATTCAGTAGCTAGCTAACAACCAAGCTCGATAAATTGCACCATCTTGTCTGTATGTTTGTGTAAATTAAACAAGCGACTAGACTCGCATGTTATTACATACTGACTGTTAAAAACTAGTTCTAACAGTCAATAAACATCTCCGGCATAATGTATGTAGCCACTGTGAGCTAATCCTCCTTCCCCACCACCATACTGAGGCTGCGCGAGTGCACGTGACGTGTCATGTGATTAAAACAAGGAAGTCCATTTCTGGTAAGTTTGTTCTGTTTTTATTTTATGCATCCAGTTTGCTCTTTTATAACTTTAGTTTATTTACAGTGTTAAAAAGTTCATTTGTTTCTTGCTGCATTTGTGCTTAATAAGTTAATTGTTAGCAAACTTCCATGCTGATATCAGCTTCAGTAGTGAGGGTGTGTGTGTGCTGCTGAGCTGAAAGGTAAAGCTGAACCTCGATTCATTTACATTGAGGGGGAAAAAAAGCCAGAGAGTCTGGAACAAGCTCATTTCCTATCATTATTTAAAAAAAAAACTGCACAAAATATACTTGAACTGAAAACCCCAAGGGCTTAATAAAATAAATGGGGCACAAACACTTCCCTCAAGGAACAGCATTAGAAATGGCAAGTGAATCTTTAAAAGATGGACATTTCATGCAAATCCTCATTCATTTCTTCCTCTGGTTCTTCAACAGTGTTTTTACCAAACAGAGCTCTGCTTAATGCTCAAATGGCAGCTGAATCTGTGGAAAAGGGCGCAGCTCCTCCCAAGTTGCAGTTTGCCCCTTTCTCTAGTGCCCTAGAGGCAGGATTCTGGCATCAGCTCACCCAGAAGAAACTCAATGACTACCGGCTGGATGAAAGTCCAAGAAGCATCAAGGGTTATTATTATAATGGTAAGGGCACTTGTTTTGCATACTTATGATTTATGGTTGGGTTGCACAATGGGGAGTATTGACACTTCACCACTCTGGGGTCCTCGGTTCAATCCTGAAATCATGTTACTGTCAGTGTTTAGTTTATGTGCGTGTTCTCTTCGTGACTGTATGGGTTCTCTGTTTATGGTTGTCCAAAAACATGCCGTTGGTGGACTGGCTATGCTAAATTGCCCCCTAAGTGTGAATGTGTGTGTATGGTGCCCTGCAATGAACGCTTTGTATTCCTGCGTCCTGTTTGGTGTACCTAGAATGGGCACTGTGACCCTGATCAGGATAAAGCCAGTGTTCTGAAAATTGTCTTAAGGAATCCTACCAAGATTCCAGGACATGTGCACTTCACTTTTGCATACCCATCAACTCAAGCTTCTTCATATATTTTAATAATGGAGGCATTTTCTGATCATAAGTCTCTGAAATTACTCTACTTCTAGATGCCTTGTCTGGTAAGGTCACAAAAAGTAGACAAAATAGCATAAAATTATTTTATCATATGACCTGTACGGGTCCAGGTTCGAGCCCCGTGGTAAAGAACAATAAAAAACAAAATAAATAAGCCCTCGGGCCCTGACTCTCGGGGGGGCCCCAAGCAGTTGCCTGCCTTGCCTGTTCACAAGCTGTGCGTCTGCCGGGTTCAAGCCCTGTGGCCGGCAAGGGCCTTTCTGTGCGGAGTTTGCATGTTCTCCCCGTGTCCGCGTGGGTTTCCTCCGGGTGCTCCGGTTTCCCCCACAGTCCAAAGACATGCAGGTTAGGTTAACTGGTGACTCTAAATTGACCGTAGGTGTGAATGTGAGTGTGAATGGTTGTCTGCGTCTATGTGTCAGCCCTGTGATGACCTGGCGACTTGTCCAGGGTGTACCCCGCCTTTCGCCCGTAGTCAGCTGGGATAGGCTCCAGCTTGCCTGCGACCCTGTAGAACAGGATAAAGCGGCTAGAGATGATGAGATGAGATGAGACCTGTACGGACCCGCGCACACGCGCTCTTAATAAAACCGTTGGGAAAAAGTCATGTGACTGGGCAGATATGGATTTTTGAATCTGGTCCAGAAAAAGCCGTATGCAGCCCCGGACCCGTTTCCCTCGCTTCCGCCGTTTTCATTTTGCTCTGAATTGTTACTTTGAAAAATGAGCGACACAAGTGAGCACAGTGAAAGTGAACTTTATTATCCAGATGATTTATCAGACACAGACTTAATTGAACAAGCTGAAATTGTTGAAGCAAATTTGAAAAAAAAAGTACTTTCGAGTGAAGAAATTCATTTGTTTATACAAGGGCAACAAGAAAACACCGTAAAAAATGACGTACGACATGAACATTTTCAAAAGATTTTTTGCCGAAGTTAAGGAGGAAAGAGACATAAGTCATCTCCTCTAAGGAGCTAGACAGCTTGCTATGTAGTTTCTATATACAAGCGAAGAAAAAAGGAAATTTAGACTACGAACCTGACACTTTGTCTTCCTTTTTGCAAAATATTCAACACTACCTTGACAACAACAACAGTAAGACAGACATCCTGAAAGACGATGACTTTTTAAAAAGTCCAGGGAAGTTTTCCACTGTGTATGTTAGTTAAAAAAGGTCAAATGATAAAATGCTTATTGACTGAGTTAGGTCGGGCTGGACGGGAAAATATTTGGCTCTTGGTCATTTGTCGGCATGACCTCGAGGCAAATATTTTCCCGTCCAGCCCAACCTAAGTCAGTCAGTAAGTACATAGTGTTTGTTGGTATTATTTTATGAAGCTCTTCCTACCTATAGGGTAAAAAGTTTGATAAGATAGGAAAAAATTGTTAGGACACCATTCATGAATGAATGAAAAAATTATTCTAAGCAGCCTCCTGTCATCTGGCGTCATTGTGCACACCATTGCTGCCATGATGTTGTAGCAACAAATCATATAGTGATTTGGTCTAATAAGCTCTTGTTTAGTGTAGTTATTGTGGATAAGCCTCACTTTTGCCTGGAGAAACTCTGCTTTGGAAATTGAATTTTGCGATGGAATTGTTTCAATGATAACTGAAACGCAGATAGAAACACAGATAATTGATCAGGCGATGTGCAACCTGCATTCCTTTATGCATGTTATGCTCCAAAACAAATGATTTTGTCATTTTGTAGTAATGGGTAATTCAGTGTAATTTGTATAGCGCTGCTTTATATGTAAATAAGCTGTCATGACTAAGTAATGTGTTTTCTGTGGAATAAGGTGACCCATCTGGCCTGCCGACTCGTCTGACCTTGGAGTTCAGTGCGTTTGATGTGTAAGTTCTTACTGTTTTCTCCATTTCCTTGCCCCCGCATGTGATTTGCACATAAAAGTATATCTACACAGGTTACCAGTACACTGTCAGAAACAGGGTTACAGTAGGAGTCCATTTCTGTCCCCCAAGGGACAATCAACACTACCTCCCAGGGTTTATTATTGGACCTCAAGGTATCTATGAGTACCTTTTTAGGGCCAAAAAGGTACATGTATGTTCCCAAGCAGTATATAAAGTGTGCAAATAAGTACCTTAGCGGGTACTGCTCCAGTGACCAGCCAGTATACCCCTAAAAGTACAATAATGTACTTTTGTTTTCTTAGCGTGTATGCTCTATAATAAGGAGATAAAGGCTTGAACTTCAGTACCAAGTTCTTGTATACTCAGAATGTGCAGCAGAGGAAACTGTTCCAATTTACAGTATAAATGATCATGGAAGTAACTGGTGGACCTCCACAAGTCTATCACTGAGTCCGGAATCACTCGCTACTAACTATATAGTGGACTATATAGTGAGTTTGCCGTTTTGTAGTGCTGTCCAAATGTATAGTGAGAATTATTACACCCTACAGTGGTGCTTGAAAGTTTGTGAACCCTTTAGAATTTTCTATATTTCTGCATAAATATGACCTAAAACATCATCAGATTTTCACACAAGTCCTAAAAGTAGATAAAGGGAACCCAGTTAAACAAATGAGACAAAAATATTATACTTGCTCATTTATTTATTGAGGAAAATGATCCAGTATTACATATCTGTGAGTGGCAAAAGTATGTGAACCTTTGCTTTCAGTATCTGGTGTGACCCCCTTTTGCAGCAATAACTGCAACTAAACGTTTCCGGTAACTATTAATCAGTCCTGCACACCGGCTTGGAGGAATTTTAGCCCATTCCTCCGTACAGAACAGCTTCAATTCTGGGATGTTGGTGGGTTTCCTCACATGAACTGCTCGCTTCAGGCCCTTCCACAGCATTTGGATTAAATTAAGGTCAGGACTTTGACTTGGCCATTCCAAAATATTAACTTTATTCTTCTTTAACCATTCTTTGGTAGAACGACATGTGTGCTTAGGGTCGTTGTCTTGCTGCATGACCCACCTTCTCTTGAGATTCAGTTCATGGACAGATGTCCTGACATTTTCCTTTAGAATTGGCTGGTATAATTCAGAATTCATTGTTCCATCAATGATGGCAAGCCGTCCTGGCCCAGATGCAGCAAATATGATACTACCACCACCATGTTTCACAGATGGGATAAGGTTCTTATGCTGAAATGCAGTGTTTTCCTTTCTCCAAACATAATGCTTCTCATTTCAACCAAAAGTTCTATTTTGGTCTCATCCATCCACAAAACATTTTTCCAATAGCCTTCTGGCTTGTCCACGTGAGCTTTAGCAAACTGCAGATGAGCAGCAATGTTCTTTTTGGAGAACAGTGGCTTTCTCCTTGCAACCCTGCCATGCACACCATTGTTGTTCAGTGTTCTCCTGATGGTGGACTCATTAACATTAGCCAATGTGAGAGAGGCCTTCAGTTGCTTAGAAGTTACCCTGGGGTCCTTTGTGACCTTGCCGACTATTACACGCCTTGCTCTTGGAGTGATCTTTGTTGGTCGACCACTCCTGGGGAGGGTAACAATAGTCTTGAATTTGCTCCATTTGTACACAATCTGTCTGACTGTGGATTGGTGGAGTCCAAACTCTTTAGAGATGGTTTTGTAACCTTTTCCAGCCTGATGAGCATCAACAACGCTTTTTCTGAGGTCCTCAGAAATCGCCTTTGTTCGTGCCATGATACACTTCACAAACGTGTGTTGTGAAGATCGGACTTTGATAGATCCCTGTTCTTTAAATAAAACAGGGTGCCCACTCACACCTGATTGTCATCCCATTGATTGAAAACACCTGACTCTAATTTCACCTTCAAATGAACTGCTAATCCTAGAGGTTCACATACTTTTGCCACTCACAGATATGTAATACTGGATCATTTTCCTCAATAAATAAATGAGCAAGTATAATATTTTTGTCTCACTTGTTTAACCGGGTTCTCTTTATCTACTTTTAGGACTTGTGTGAAAATCTGATGATGTTTTAGGTCATATTTATGCAGAAATATAGAAAATTGTAAAGGGTTCACAAACTTTCAAGCACCACTGTATATAGTGGACTCATAGTATCCCACAATGTGCCGTGAAAATTGGTGTACAACCGATGGTCACTAACCAAGCAATATATACCATCATACATTGCGGTCACGCTGAAAGAAAAATGGCAGACGACAGAGAAGAGCACCCGATGCAGCAACGAGAGAATATATAACTAGAAAGTAATATAATATATTCAAGTTCAGTTAAAAATAGTAAGAGAATAGTAAATAAAATGGAATAAGACAAATAAAATACAAGAATAAAAGTTACAGTGCAGAGCGAGGAATTAATCAAAAGCCTCAAATTTGATTTAATAAAAGGCAGCGGCAAAGAAGAAAGTATCCAACCTTGCTTTAAAAGCACTGAAAGATGCAGCGGACACAAAGTGCTTTGTACTGATTAATGTGGGAAATGCGCTCAGTATAATATGGATTTATCACAAAGATACATGCATGTATTTATTATTTTGAAAACCCACCAGCTGACTGATCTGGCACGTTTTAGTTGTGTGACACTAATGACATAAATAACGGCGCGGTGGAGTAGTGTCCAAAAGTGTTTTTTCATTTTCCCAATGAGCTCACTATATAGGCCTCTATATAGAATTCCCTAGATAGTGAGTAGTGAATGAGTGAGTGATTTCAGACACGGCTTATGTGTACAGCACCAGAATTTCTCAGATTTTAAATGCACAGTGGGCAGGGCTAATCTTGAGTAAAGCTTGTTTAAAGTCCTCCCTCGCTAATCAGATAGCTGATGACTTCTCATAGCTTTGATTAATTAATAATTATTCGCCCAACGTGAAGTGAATATTGGTGAATAATAACTGAGACAAAGTCGAGGTTATTATTCACCGATATTTACTGAGCCTGAGGCGGATAATTGTTTTCGTATAAATACACAGGTGATTATTTAAAAAAAAAAAAAACATTAAAAAAAAAAAATTTATTTCAATCTTCAAAAGCGACATACAAATGTAATGCGCTCAGACTTGTCACTTATCTACGCTGACTCACATAAAATACTTTGTTTTGAAATCGATAAAATATATCACAATTCCACCTTCCCTTTGAATAGTTTTAGACCAAACTTTGTAGCATCTTTAGTGCTTTTAAGAACAGCATTTTTTTTTTCTTCATCACTTGTAATTCTTCCTCACTTACGCTGACAATGCGACCGGTCGGCATTTTGCCAAGTCGCTCGAGGTGATTATCGAGAAATAGTCTGAATTTCTCGACCAGTCAGCACGCGATTTCCTATAATCACTTCTGTATTTATACTAAAATAATATATTTACACTTCTGTTGTCTTTTTGAGCCTCAGAAACATGGCACGTGAAGGCAAAACAGTGTTGGTTATTTAGAAAAATATGAAAACGTAGACAAAGAAGTTGAATCCCGATCCATAATAACGTGCTCGGCTATCTTGCAGGATGTGAGTCTCGGACAGAGAGGTGTCTAATACGCTTGGTTATTAGAATATTATAGCCACACCCAGACACTTCTGATTGATGGGTTCAGCTGGTTTTTATCCCCTGCTGGCCGAAAGGCCCGAAGGGGGATTATGTCATGGCGATTACTGCCCGTCCCGGGAAGGGTGCTCACCTTCTGAAATCAACTCCTCTCACAATTTTTGGAGGACTTCCATGAAACTTGGCAGGATTCTGTTATTTGTCGGTAATATGCATATTGCAATTTCGTTCAATTCAGTTGCATTTTACCAGAGTTACAGCCCTTGATTAACAAAATTATACTTTGACAATTTCATGAGTGTGCTTTCCTTCTGAAATCAACTCCACTCTCAGTTTTTGGAGGAATTTCACAAAACTTGGCAAAAGGCCTTGTTGTATGTCAGTAATACACATATTGTAATTTTGTTCAATTCGGTCGCATTTTACCAGAGCTATAATACATAGGGCCAAATTACTCAATTCTGATTGGTTAATCAAGGAGGGCTTTTCCCTTAACACAGGGCCGTATTTCTGAAATGCTATTGGCTAGTTCGTTGCTTAGTTACGGTTACAAAAATTAGCGAATTTTGTCAACAAAATGGCCGACTCTGCTGACTTAGCAATGGCGTATTTCGCTGTATTTGACGAAATGATAAACCAATTGAAAGCTGCAAGCGAAAATGAAAATACCCAAAAAAGTACAAATTTTTGTCTTTCCGTGTTTAAGAAATGGGCCGCAGAAAGACAAATAAACGAGACTCTAGTGGCATATGAATGCTGTGAGTTAGACAAGGTGCTATCACAGTTTTATGCAGAAGTGAGGAAAGAAAATGGGGAAAACTACGAACCAGACTCCTCTTAAAGAATAGCATTGGATTGGCATCTGAGACGAGAAATATCCGGGCTCAATCCTGAAAGATGTTACCTTTCAAGAATCACAAAAAGTCCTCGAGGGAAAAGCAAGAGATTTGCGAAAACAAGGAATGCTTTAGAAACTGATTCAAATGTGCAAGATAGTCTTGCGCCCTGATTGGTTCAGAAAACGTGAATGACAAATGTTGTGAACTTGAATGGCTTCCAAAGTATGAATTTGACCCTGTATATTATAAACAAGTAATCATATGGTTCCTCGTAAAATTAAGGATCAATTTCACTCATGATTTCAAAGTTTTGAAATTGCCCTCGTTGCTTCGCGACTCTGGCAATTTTCAAAACTTTGAAATCACTCGTGAAATTAATCCTTAATTTTACTCAGCTCCATAGGATTACCTATACTTACAGCCCTTGATTAACAACCTTGTACTTTTCACAATTTCATGAAGGTGTGCTTGCCTTCTGACATCAACTCCTCTCTCAATTTTTGGACGAATTTCTTGAAGCTTGACAAAAGGCCTTGTTATATGATGGTAATACGCATATTGCGATTTAACTTCATTTGTGAAAATTTTACCAGAGTTTTGACCCTTGATTAAATAACTTGTACTTTGACAGTTTCATGAGGGTGTACATTCTTCTGAAATCAACTCCTCTCGCAATTTGTGGAGGAATTTCACCAAACTTGGCAGAAGGCTTTGTTATATGACAGTTATACCCATATTGAAATTTCGTTTAATTTGGGCAAATTTTACCAGAGTTATGACCTTGATTATTAACAAACTTGTACTTTGGCAATTTCATCAAGGTGTGCTTACTTTCTGAAATCAACTTCCCTCACAATTTTTATCCCCCGTTGGCCGAAAGGCCCGAAGGAGGCGATGTCGTGGCGATGTCCGTCCGTCTTTCCCGGGAAAGGAACCCCTCTCACAATTTTTGGAGGAATTTCACAAAACTTGACAGGATTCTTTGTTATATGTCGGTAATATGCATATTGCAATTTCGTTCAATTCAGTCACATTTTACAACTTAAGCTCCAACCTGCTGCTGACCTTCTACCGCTCATCCATCGAGAGCATGCTGACGTACTGTATTACAGTATGGTATGGCAGCTGCACTGCTGTAGACAGGGAGAGGCTCCAGAGGGTAGTTAAGGCAGCACAGAAGATCATTGGCTGCCCTCTCCCCTCCCTCATGGACATTTACACCTCCCGCTGCCTTAGTAGAGCTAAGAATATTATCAAGGACAGCTCCCACCCTGGCTTTGATCTGTTCAACCTGTTGCCCTCAAGGAGGCGCTACAGGTACATCAGGACAAAGATAAATCGATTAAAAAAACAGCTTCTTTCCAAAAGCCATAACCACCCTGAACTCGGATATGCTCTGACTTTAGAGTCTATTTATTTTACTAATTTATAATGTGCAGTACTTTTATAAGGTGACTCTCTATGCAATACTTTTATAATGTGCAATACCACACTCCATAATGTGAAACGCAACACATTCACCTCAGGACCGTGCACCTTACACACAACACATACACCTCAGGACCGTGCACCTTACACACAACGCATACACCAAGTCTGTGCACCTTACCTTACCTTGCAATACTTCATAATGTGTAATATTTTATCTTATGTGACTCTCTCATGCAATAATTTATAATGTGACTGTCTCTGTGCAATACTTTTATATGTGCAATACCTCACTCCATAATGTGTAACACAACACATACACCTCAGACTGTGCACCTCACCCCCCTTTTTTCCCCCTTCCTCTCTCTCTCTCTCTCCACGCTGTTTTGCACTGTTATTGGAGATGCTTTAAATCTCATTGTACATGTGTATAGTGACAATCAGTGCGTTTACATGCACATCCAAATCGAGCTACTGTCAGTGATCGAGCTAAGGATCCCAGCAGGGGTGCCAGAGAAATCCAATCCTACATGCACACAAGGAAATCGAGCTATTGTGTGAGGTACATTGTGCACCCGAGCCACAGGTGGCGCTACACGCCCCATCGTGTTGGTACACTTCCGGTTGTCATCATGAAGAAGAGCTATTCAAGAGTATAAACAAAGTTATCAGTTCCGTGTTCACAAGAAGAACGACGACGAGGACAGCTATATATATATATATTCAACTCCTTAAGTTGAACGAGCATGAACTCTATCTCCTCACTGCTCCAGAAGTGCACGTTTCTACTACTGTTGTCATGCCGACCGAGGCTGTTGTGTTTCCCGCTTGTGGTCTCGTCACTTCCGGAAGGGGCAGTGCTGAAGTAAGTAGCTCGATAGGGTTTGCATGCACTAAGTAGCTCGGCTACAATCGCATAATCTAGGTTGCGTAGCTCGATTACGAGAAATCCAGTTCGGTTCGATTTCAGCTGAGCTAAGGTGTTTCCATGGCATTCAGAACTTCGATTTCAGTCGAGCTACGGCAGAAATTCGATTTTCTCTATGTGCATGTAAACGCACTAAGTAAAGGTATTCTATTCTATTTTACCAGAGTTATGGCATAGTTACCAGCGGGGGATATTGTGCTCTCAGAGCATTCTTGTTTGAGCAATGACTTACAGTAGGTAGTGATATTTTGTTTTCTTTTTTGGTCATTTAAACATAAATATTAGATAGAACCCTCAAGTAAAAAACACACACACACACACACACACACACACACACACACACACACATTACATTCCTTGGGTGTGTAACTGTCAACTAATCAGCTGTAGACTTGGACTGGATTCTGCCTCAATTGCAGAAGCATCAACTGAAAAAAATAAATGACTTCTGGGAATCTCAAGATGCTATGAACCATGCATATGGTTCATTTTGACCATGACCCTAACTCTTTGCATGGGCAGTATGGGTCAAACATTTTTGCAATAGCAACTGTTTTTCTGAAATGGAATAAGCAACACTTTTTTTTTTTTTTTTTTTTCTCCAGTGTAAAAGTACTTCAGCAGCATTTGTCTTTCCTTAGTGAGAGTTGAGTGCCTCCTGTTGAGGCACTGCTGTTCTCTCAGTATTTGTTATGAATTTTGAAGGGAAATAGTTTTAGCTGGATTGGCTCCTTTTGACCCCCGTATTATAATATTGTCAGCTTAGGCTTTTCACAACAATGGACTTACCACCTCGCAAATTATCACTGGCAGTGAAGCAAACCCTCATTAGGCTGAAGAATAAAAATGAACCCCTCAGAGGGATATCAAAAATATTACATGTGGTTAAATCAACTATCTGGCACATTTTTAAAACGAAGAAACACACCGGTGAGCTAAGGAACACCAAAAGGCCTGGAAAATTACAGAAAACAACTGTAGTGGAAGAGAAAAGAATTCTTTCCCTGTTGCAGAGCAACTCCTTCACAGCAGCTGGCCAGATCATGAACACCCTCCAGGAGGTTGGTGTATCCGTGTCAAAGTCAACAGCAAAGATAAGCCTCCACCAGAGTAAATACAGAGGGTTTACCACAAGATGTAAACCACTGGTAAGTGTAAAAAGCCTTTACACTTTTGGAACAACATTCAACGGATAGATGAGACAAAGATCAACTTGTACACAAATGTTGAAAAGAGAAGAATATGGAGAATGGAATGAACTGCTCATAACCCAAAGCATATCATGTCATCTTATGGCATCGGCATGCATGACTGCCAATGGAACTGGTTCCCTTGTATTTACTGATGATATAACTGTTGACAAAAGTAGCAGAATGGTTTGCTAAAGGCTTTATCGTCTGCTCAGATTCAGCCAAATGCTTCAAACCATCGGATAGTGCTTCACAGTGCAGATGGACAAGGCCCTGAAGCATACTTCGAAATCAACCGAAGACTTTTTTAAGACAAAGAAGTATAATATTCTGCAATGGTCAAGTCAATAATATGACCCGAATCCATTAGCATGCATTTCACAAGCAAAACTGAAGGCAAAACCCCTTTAGAACAAACAGAAACTGAGGACAGCTGCAGTAAAGACCTGGCAGAACATTACCAGGGAAGTAACCAGGCATCTACTGATACCTGTGGGTTCCTGACTTCAGGCAGTCATTGACTACAAAGGATTTACAACTCTGGATTAAAAAGTGACTTTTTTTTTTTTTAATGCAACCCCGATTCCAAAAAAGTTGGGGTACTGTGTAAAACCTAAATAAAAACAGAATGCAGAAAGGATTTGCAAATCCTTTTCAACCTATATTCAACTGAATACAAAGACAAGATATTTAATGTTCAAACTTTTTTTTTTTTTTGGTAAATATACATTCTTTCTGAATTTGATGCCTGCAACACATTCCAAAAAAAGTTAGGTCAGGGGCATGTTTACCACTGTGTTACATCACCTTTTCGTTTAACAATAATCAGTAAGCATTTGGAATCTGAGGGCACTAATTGGTGAAATTTTGAACGTGGAAATGTTGATGGATGACTTTAGTTTCAAAAGAATTGTAGGTCTGTGTTGTCGTATTTTGCATTTCATAATGCACAGCACATTTTCAATGAGGGACAGGCAGGCCAGTTTAGCGCCTGTACTCTTTTAATATGAAATCACGCTGTTGTAATGCATGCAGAGTGTGCGTTCTTAAACTGTTGGACTATTTGCCCACTCAGTTTTTTACAAAGTAGTGAAGCGCGTCCCAGCCTTGCTTGTAGACGACTGAGACTTTCCAATTACCAGTTAACTTATTTACCTGTAGAATGTTCCAAACAGGTTTCTTTTTTTTTTTAAAGCATTCCACAACTTTCCCAGTAACCCCAGGCATCAAATTCAGAATTGGTATATATTTAAAAAAAAAAGTTTCTGAATTTGAACATTACATGTCTTTTGTATTAAATTGAATATAGGTCAAAAAGGATTTTCAGATCTTTGCATTTTGTTTTTACAGCATTCACCTGATTTGGATGTAAATACTCTAGAATTTTAGCAAAAGTCTACACTTAAAATGACCTTTTATCAAGATAGAAACCTATAATACTAAGGTTATGTATTTCTTCCTTGCACATAAAATCACTTAGATATCACATAAAACACAATTGTCAGACTTGTTGCACAGTAAATAGTTATGGAAGTTCCTTCTCGTGTGTGTTTCTTATCCAACTTAAAGAATTTCAGCAGTTTTTTATTTATTTAGCACTCATAAAAACGATGGTGCTAGGAGGGAACGAAGCCCGAAGGGCTTGTACAAGAGCTCCACCCCTATCAATAATCAGCATCAATCAATATGATGATGGCTAACAAAGGAACTTTGAAAAGTAAGGAAACAATGTACAAAATGGTCATTGCAAAATGAAAAATATAGAAACAAGATACAAAACAATGTAAGTGGATAATAAGGAGACAAGGTACATAATTAAAAAACATCAAGGAGGGATAATAGTCATGGAAAAAGGACACACAAAAAGACACACACACACACACACACACACACACACACAAATAAAAGTGAAGTAGTAAGGCAATGGAGAGGGCAGAGAGTAGATGCGATGACTGAAGGATTCATGAAAAGGTAAAATGTATTTTAAGCTGCTTTTTGAAGAGTGAGAGGGAAGATATGGATCTTAACGGAGAGGTAGTTCATTGCATAGCTTCGGGCCTCTATAAGATATGTTGAATTGATGGTGTGATGTATTAGAAAAGAATGAGTATAGATTATTATTGTTACTAAAAAGCAGAAAGGAAGAAAGCACAACTTTATTCATCACAAACTTGTGAAATTTCCTCTCTGCATTTAACCCATCTGAAGCAGTGAACACACACATGCGAGCAGTGAGCACACACACATACCCAGAGCAGTGGGCAGCCATGCTAACAGCACCCGGGGAGCAGTTGGGAGTTCGGTGCCTCGCTCAAGGGCACCTCAGCCCAAGGCCGTCCCGTATTAACCTAACCGCATGTCTTTGAACTGTGGGGGAAACCGGAGCACCCGGAGGAAACCCACGCAGACACTGGGAGAACATGTAAGCTCCACACAGAAAGGCCCTCGCCGGCCGCTAGGTTCGAACCCAGAACCTTCTTGCTGTGAAGCGACCGTGCTAACCACTACACCACCGTGCCGCCCATGTCTTGTGCGATATGAATGGACATCTGATGTGTAGGTAAAGAAATTTTGGAAAGTGTCAGGGAGATCTTGGTTTTTGTAAATAAACTTGTGAATGAGTAAACATATTTGGTACATATTCAGTTTTTGAATTGGCAATAAAGAATATTTTTCAAAAAGTGGTGCAGATGGAGCATATCTGTTAGAATATGAAATGAACCTTAGGAACTTCTTCTAAATAATACATAATTTGTTAAGATGAGTAGGGTAAGGGGCTGCCCAAACAATATTGCAGTAATTCAAATAAGGAAACAAGAAACAGTAGTACAGAGTTAAGAAACATATTACATAAGCTGTTATGTAATAAATACTGCAAACCTGGGCCTGTGTCGGTATCTTTAAAAAAAAAAAAAGCAAACAAAAGTCTCTTATTACTAGTGAGTGATTGAAATGCTAAAGGTAGATTGATAGAAACTATAACAATATAGATACTGTATGTCTAAACAACATCCTGTGTTGGCTTGATTACCTGAAATGAGTTTTTTTGATATGCAGTGATGGACCCACTCCAGCTTACTGCTGTACTGCTAAGGGAACGCTCTACAACACCAACACGCTGGAAGCTTTTAAATCCACTGACAAGAAGGCACTTCTCGAGCAAGCAGCTAATGAGGTGGGGCCATTATTACCTCTGCTAACTCTGTTAGAGGAGGTGATGTTTTCACGTTTGTTTGTTTGTTTGTTTTTCAACATAAGTCAAAATGTAATGAACAGATTTTGATGAAATTGTAAGGAAAGGTGGACCAAGGAACAATTGTTGAGATTTTGTCGCAAATCCAGATATGTATGTGGATCCAGGAATTTATTTATTTATTTATTTATTTTTATTTTGTCCATTCCCAAAGTAACTCGAACAGGAGTGAACAGATTGTGATGAAATTTGGAGGAAAGGTGGGCCAAAGGCCAGGGAACAAATGATTTAGATTCTGATGCAAATCCGAATATGTGGCTTGGCGGAGATGTGTTCTTCTAGTTTAATTTGCATTGTTTGAAGTGTCAGTTTAACTAAAGAAAAAAAGATTTACTTCTTCAATTTGCACCAATGTGAAAATAACTAACGAGTCCTGCCCAAATTAGCAAAAAGCATACCTTTACCATCACACAGTTTTTGTTTTTTGGCTCATCCATCCATCCATTATCCAGAACTGCTTATCCTGTGCAGGGTCGTGGGCAAGCTGGAGCCTATCCCAGCTGACTATGGGCGAGAGGCGGGGTACACACTGGACGAGTCACCAGGGTCATCGCAGGGCTGACAAACAACCATTCACACTCACATTCACACCTACGGTCAATTTAGAGCCACCAATTAACCTAACCTGCATGTCTTTGGGGGAAACCGGAGCACCCGGACGAAACCCATGCAGACATGGGGAGAACACACAAACTCCACACAGAAAGGCCTCTGTCAGCCACTGGGCTCGAACCCAGAACCTTCTTGCTCTGAGGCGACAGTGCTAACCACTACGCTGTCCTTTTTTGGCTCAGTAGTATTCAATTAAATTTTTAGTAAATTTTATTTGTCTAGTATTTTTAGCTCATCCGGCTACAGGCCAGGCTGGATGAGCTTATGCGATCACGCATCGTCCATTCACAATTTGCAAAAATCATTACTCCTCCTACAGGATTGATCAGATTTTGATCAAACTCGCATACGATGTTCCTCAGGTAGGTGTGCATACAAGTTGTCACCTGTCGTATTTTATGGGTGTCTTGGCTGGTATGAGCTACAGCCTCATTGAGGCTATTTTTGACAATAGAAATTGTCACAAACCTGGTTTACAGAAGTATGGCTGTACATCTAGATCCCTAATGAGCAAGCCAGAGCAGAGAATGACAAAACCTGCCTGAGACGACGTTTAGATAAACAGGGAAAACATTTTCTTCTGACGCTGGATAGAAGTGGTGGAATGAGCAGAAGATAGTCTTTGAGTTCCTAGGTACATCTACATTAAATCTACAGGCAAAGCTACAGTATCTGCTTAAGCAATGGTGAGATACTGGTTTTAGGAAGTACAGTGTTTTAGCGTATGCTTGAGGAACCATTTGCAACATATATTTAACAGTTACTCCACGAAATCGAGTCATACATGAGCTGATAGCGGCTATAAGCTATGTACGACGAGATTGAGTGGAATAACTGTTTTATTCTCTTTACATTCAGTGGATTTTGAGAAACGGAGCATTTTTATTTTTTGCAAATTTTGATAAATAAAAACTTTATACAAAACGTCTGACAAAATCATTTTCGGTTAGAATGTAAACAAACCGGCGAAATGAAAGGAGCAATTTGTGAAAAATGCCATAATAATAATGCTTGAAAAATAAAAAAAAGGTATGTTCTTGCTATCAAATACTTTTATTCCATGTTTTGTTCCTCTTTTGTATTTTTTGCAGGGTTTTGTTTTCGAGTGGAGTTTTTATTTCGTCCTCGGTTGGTTCAGCAACACGCGCCACCATTGTGTTTTTCTCTGCTCACGGTACATGAGCTGATAGCCTAGTGGCACACTAGCCGATTAGAGTGCGCGATTGCTCGTATCCAGTGAATGTGGATAGAATTATATAAACATTTCACAGAATGCCAAAATAGGTCTGTCTTAATTAATTATCAAAGTCAATTTGGAATTGTATTAGTTATAATTTCACCGTTGAACTTTGGGCTCCACCTCAAAGCCAAATCGAGATGCTTGACCAAAGTGACACAAAACTCTGCTGAGAAGAAAATGAGTAGTGTGTGGTGTTTGTTTGTTTGTTTTCCCCCCTCGCTTTGCCAAAGTCTTTTTGTCACTATAAGCTTCTCATACAGTACTGTGCAAAAGTCTTAGGCACCCTATTTTTTTTTTTTCTTCATATAAACTTTATTGATTTCTGTTTTATGACTTCTACATTGGCGGCACGGTGGTGTAGTGGTTAGCGCTGTCACCTCACAGCAAGAAGGTCTGGGTTCGAGCCCCGTGGCCGGTGAGGGCCTTTCTGTGCGGAGTTTGCATGTTCTCCCCGTGTCTGCGTGGGTTTCCTCCGGGTGCTCCGGTTTCCCCCACAGTCCAAAGACATGCAGGTTAGGTTAACTGGTGACTCTAAATTGACCGTAGGTGTGAATGTGAGTGTGAATGGTTGTCTGTGTCTATGTGTCAGCCCTGTGATGACCTGGCGACTTGTCCAGGGTGTACCCCGCCTTTCGCCCGTAGTCAGCTGGGATAGGCTCCAGCTTGCCTGCGGCCCTGTAGAACAGGATAAAGCGGCTAGAGATAATGAGATGAGATGAGACTTTACATTATCAAGTCAGTACAAAAACATTTTAGAGTCCAAATGTTCGTTTTCCAGCACAAAATTAAACGTTACAGAAAAAAAAAAGTTTGTTTCTGAGCAGCATATTCCATAAGAGAGCACTTTTTTCAGATTAAAAAAGAAAACATAATGAAGGCTGCTGGGTTTTGGTGCAAAAACCCAGTAGACGCGAGTGTGACAGTCAAAGTGTCCAGAAGAACTGTGGCTGGTTCTGTAAGACGCTCAGTAAAACCTACAGCTCAGTTCCTTATTAAACTGCACTCATTGGACCTCAGACTACTATTTTTTTTTTCAAAGCAAAGGGTCGTCTCACACCAAATATTGACTTTGTTTCATTTATTATGGCTTACTGATAACTGTTTATAAGATTTTTTTATTTTTTAACATGTGCCTTAGACTTTTCCCAGTACTGTATATTTTAGCTCCAGTGTAAAATTAAACAAGCAAACTTCTCTTCTCATCTCATCTCATTATCTCTAGCCGTTTCATCCTTCTACAGGGTCGCAGGCAAGCTGGAGCCTATCCCAGCTGACTACGGGCGAAAGGCGGGGTACACCCTGGACAAGTCGCCAGGTCATCACAGGGCTGACACATAGACACAGACAACCATTCACACTCACATTCACACCTACGGTCAATTTAGAGTCACCAGTTAACCTAACCTGCATGTCTTTGGACTGTGGGGGAAACCGGAGCACCCGGAGGAAACCCACGCGGACACGGGGAGAACATGCAAACTCCACACAGAAAGGCCCTCGCCGGCCCCGGGGCTCGAACCCAGGACCTTCTTGCTGTGAGGCGACAGCGCTAACCACTACACCACCGTGCCGCCCACAAGCAAACTTCAATCACTATATATCTTGGCTGATTTGAGTACATTTGGTTTAAAGATGTTATTAGGTGGGTTATTACTGATCTATCTGTTGCAACATGACTTGCTATCTTTCAGATTTGGACAGCCATACAGTCAGGTGCTGCAGTGGAAGACCCTTCAGTCCTGTGCAAATTCATCATCTTGACATTTGCGGTATATATTCCTGTATGAATATGTAACGTATGTGGCAAATAAAAAGCATCCCTCTAGGTTCTCATCACGGCTCTGTTATTTAGGATCTGAAGAAATACCAGTTTTACTACTGGTTTTGCTTCCCTGCTCTCTGCTTCGTGGAAGGAATTCAGCTTGTGAAGGATCCGGTGGTGCTGGAGCAGAAATTTTCCCCTCGGCAGGTGAGCTGCACAATCTGATTACTGTTCCTAGGTTTTGTTTGCTGTTTCTGAAAATGTCCATTACACCAAGGTAAGTTGTAATCTTGTTTTCAAGCGGAAGGTTTAAGATTTTTTGTTTGTGTAAAATTGAATGGAAATAAAGGATTGCAGTATGGTTTGGACCAAGGGTGAACTCGTGTGCGCACGTACACACACACACGCATTAGCACACATTACATTTGTAGCATAAACTGCAGTGTGCTCACATGTATCTCTGACCACATCTACAAATGATCTAAGTGATCTTATCTAAGGATATACTTGACCCCAATCACACCTGTCCATACTGTACTCACTGAGATGGTTACCAAGACTGAAAGATACGTGAGTAAAAATGTGTAGATGAGATAACAGGCTCCAGTACAGTCAAGCTGAAGCATATGACTTTAACCCTTTGATGCAAAACATATGCACACCCCTTCTAATGCACAACATGGGTCAAAAATGACCCGCATTCATTTTCCAGGTTATTTCATGCTGACTGAGGGTTTTTTTTTTTCTTTGCTCTATCTTTTGAAATCAATTTATTTTATGATTGAATATTCCAAGTATTCTTTAAATATCTTGTTTTTAATTACCACAAATCATTAATTTAATTTTTTCTTTCCTACTTTATGAACAAAAATACTTTTTATATTACTACACATGGGTCATCCAAGTGTGATTTTAAAATTAAATGTCTTAATACTATAATAATAATTTGTTTCAAGTAATTACATCCCCGATCCCAAAAAAGTTGGGACAAAGTACAAATTGTAAATAAAAACGGAATGCAATGATGTGGAAGTTTCAAAATTCCATATTTTATTCAGAATAGAACATAGATGACATATCAAATGTTTAAACTGAGAAAATGTATCATTTAAAGAGAAAAATTAGGTGATTTTAAATTTCTTGACAACACCACATCTCAAAGTTGGGACAAGGCCATGTTTACCACTGTGAGACATCCCCTTTTCTCTTTACAACAGTCTGTAAACGTCTGGGGACTGAGGAGACAAGTTGCTCAAGTTTAGGGATAGGAATGTTAACCCATTCTTGTCTAATGTAGGATTCTAGTCGCTCAACTGTCTTGGGTCTTTTTTGTCGTATCTTCCGTTTTATGATGCGCCAAATGTTTTCTATGGGTGAAAGATCTGGACTGCAGGCTGGCCAGTTCAGTACCCGGACCCTTCTTCTACGCAGCCATGATGCTGTAATTGATGCAGTATGTGGTTTGGCATTGTCATGTTGGAAAATGCAAGGTCTTCCCTGAAAGAGACGTCATCTGGATGGGAGCATATGTTGCTCTAGAACCTGGATATACCTTTCAGCATTGATGGTGTCTTTCCAGATGTGTAAGCTGCCCATGCCACACACACTAATGTAACCCCATGCCATCAGAGATGCAGGCTTCTGAACTGAGCGCTGATAACAGCTTGGGTCGTCCTTCTCCTCTTTAGTCCGAATGACACGGTGTCCCTGATTTCCATAAAGAACTTCAAATTTTGATTCGTCTGACCACAGAACAGTTTTCCACTTTGCCACAGTTCATTTTAAATGAGCCTTGGCCCAGAGAAGACGTCTGCGCTTCTGGATCATGTTTAGATACGGCTTCTTCTTTGAACTATAGAGTTTTCGGTGGCAACGGCGGATGGCACGGTGAATTGTGTTCACAGATAATGTTCTCTGGAAATATTCCTGAGCCCATTTTGTGATTTCCAATACAGAAGCATGCCTGTGTGTGATGCAGTGCCGTCTAAGGGCCCGAAGATCACGGGCACCCAGTATGGTTTTCTGGCCTTGACCCTTACGCACAGAGATTCCTCCAGGTTCTCTGAATCTTTTGATGATATGTTCAAACTCTTTGCAATTTTACACTGTCGAGCTCCTTTCTGATATTGCTCCACTATTTGTCGGCGCAGAATTAGGGGGATTGGTGATCCTCTTCCCATCTTTACTTCTGAGAGCCGCTGCCACTCCAAGATGCTCTTTTTATACCCAGTCATGTTAATGACCTATTGCCAGTTGACCTAATGAGTTGCAGTTTGGTCCTCCAGCTGTTCCTTTTTTGTACCTTTAACTTTTCCAGCCTCTTATTGCCCCTGTCCCAACTTTTTTGAGATGTGTTGCTGTCATGAAATTTCAAATGAGCCAATATTTGGCATGAAATTTCAAAATGTCTCACTTTCGACATTTGATATGTTGTCTATGTTCTATTGTGAATACAATATCAGTTTTTGAGATTTGTAAATTATTGCATTCTGTTTTTATTTACAATTTGTTCTTTGTCCCAACTTTTTGGGAATCGGGGTTGTACTTTAGCAGTGAATGGGGCCAGTTATTTATTTATTAACTATGTAGTTAGCTAAGCCAACTACAATAAAATTAGCTAACTAAAGTAGAATATGTCAACAGCTCGGTAGCTAATAGTAATTACTTGTAACTTTCTGACAAGTAATCTACTCACTCTCAAGGTAACCTAAACATAATCAATTTTTTTCTAAGGTAATGTTAGAACAATTGAAAAACATTACTTACATGTATTAGATGGGCAAAGGGCGCTGTGCTGAGCTGTGAAATGTCTGACACAAGCACAATTCACAGTTCCCACCAAATGCTGGAGTAAATGCATGCAGGTCGTTTCTGACCCATGTGTGTAAACTTGATGTAGAATTACAAAAGCTGTGCTTTTTCATAACTTAAGAAAGGAAAAATAAAAATGATTTGTGCTAAACAAAAACAAGATATTTACTGCATATTTGGAAAAGTAAATGAGAAAATTAATTTATTTCAAAAGTATCTCATAGAAACACTCAGCCATACATGAAATAACCTGGAAAATGAATGCAGGTTGTTTTTGACCCATGTTGTGCATTCGAAGGATAGTGATACAAAAAGGGTTTTTATTCAAAAAGTAAGAAAGGAAAAAATAAAATAAGGATGTATAATGATCAAAAACAAGTTAATTGAGGAATACCTTGAATACTGAATGATGGAATTAATTTCTTGCAAAGATATAGAAGATAAAAACTCAGCCAGGTCACTTTTGACCCATGTTTTGCATCAAAGGGTTAAAGCTGTTACAGTGGATATAAAAAAAAAAAAACCTTACAGACCCCTATTAATGAAACCAAGATAAATCATGTTATTCAGTCAACATTCACTGGATATGAGCAATCGTGCGCTCTGATTGGCTACTCTGCTACTAGGATATTAGCCCATATGGACCTGGGTGATTGAGCGGTAACTCCACTTTCCCCAGCACTCAAGTCCTCCCAGACCTGAGACTCACCACCGGTTGCGGTTTAAAGTTATACCCAGGACTAAAGTCATACCAGCACTTTGTTAAAGCACCTTTTGCTTGTAGTACATTACTCAGTCTTTTTGGGTAAGAGGCTTCCAAGACAGGGAGCTCCTGTACACAGGCCCCCATTGGCCACTGGGCTCGAACCCAGAACCTTCTTACTGTGAGGCGAAAGTGCCAGCCACTGCACCACCATGCCGCCCAGTTTTTATTTATCGAATTTTCAAAAAATAAAAATGCTCTATTTCTCAGAATCCAGTGAATGTGGATAGAGTAAAACAGTTATTCCACTCAATCTCGTTGTACATGGCTTATAGCCAACTCGGCACCACGTGCCTCATCAGCTATCAGCTCATGTATGACTCGAGTTTGTGGAATAACTATGAAGTGTATTTAATAGAGGAGATGTAGTCCTATCGAAGACTTTCACGTGACGTCATCGCAACTGCGGGTTTGTTTATGCGTCATGTTGCTGGGCGAGCTTTGTGTTAGCCAGCGACCGGGACAAGCGTACACGAGTGATTGCAATCCCAATTCCGTACATCTACAGATAAACTTGTAGAAGTTCCATCTAACAGAACAATGCCAGAAACCTGTAGTGCTTTTGGATGTAATAACAGACGTGGAGATAAGCCCGTTTTTAACTTTTCACCGCTTCCCGGTGAACCCAAAAAGATGAGAAAAATGGCGAGCTGCAGTTAAACAGGAAGACTGGATGATAAAACATTCCCTTATGTGTGGAGAACATTTTATATCAGGTTAGTGTGAAAGCTCTGTGCAATGTTAAAATATGTATCTGGATGTGGGCTTTGGATGTGATATCTTTTATTAGACCGAATACTTGGCTCGACTAGCAGCATGTTTGTCATGTACTGATAATGTAGACTCGGTTAAACACCATAAAATATGCTAGATCTAGGCCATGGCTTGTTTATTACTATTAGAAGTCCATGTTTGAGCTTACTTTTATCATAAGGTATTTTTCTTTATCTGGAATTTCCCATAACATTCAAAACCTGCCTCAAAATATCAGTAGGCATCTGTACTTTTGTAAGCCTTTAGCATCTCTGGTGTATTTAGAAGTCACAAATACTAAAAATAATTCAGGATGTCATGGCGTCCCAAATCCGGTAGCTGGTTTGCCAAACACTTCAAGTGTAATAAATACATTTATGGGTAAATTAAGAAGAAGCAGGCTTTTTATTTTTGTCACATGTAAACTTAAGCACAGGGAAATTCCTCTGCATTTAAACCATCTGAAACGGTGAACACAGTGTGCAGACTAAATAATAAATAAATACATTTGTGAGTAAATTATATGGATCTGTGATTCCTGCGTGTTTCAGCTTTTGGATGTAATGTGATCTGCTGGTATGAAATAAATTTTTAATTGTTACAGAGAGATTGTACTGACTGCAGTTGTCTTGATTTTTATTACTAACTGTCGTGGCTGTTTCTTTGTTTGCCCGCCAGTATGGTGGACGCTGCATGATAAACAAAATTCAAACATCAGTGAAAGTCCTCTGTGGCAGCAGAACATGCTTGATAGTACTTATGACTTCCAGTCAGACTCTTAAGTTAATAAATATATAACTCTGAATGAAAATGATATAATTTTTTTCTGTTTAGGGCTATATATATATATATATATATATATATATATATATATATATATATATATATAATATAATTTTTTTTTTTTTTTTCTTTTCAGGTGTCTGCTTTTCAAGCAGCCTATGATGGGTTATGTTCCTTGAATGGAACTACAGCTGTGCCGTATTTCCTCGTGAAGTACTCCGAGGAGACCGTTGAAGTGGCTCTGCTGAAAGACTGGGGCTCCTTCTTCACAGATCTAAAGAAGGTACAATTGAGATTGAAGCTGTGGCCTGTACAGGTGGCCTTTTGAAAATCGCTGAATACCAACAATTACTTAAAGTACACTCTGAGAACAGCTTGATCGATTGAAATAGACTCTCTCGACCAGTCTTTTGTTGAAAGCTCATTTCAGAAAGAGGGATAAACAACAGCTTGGATGAACAAATGTTTTAGATTCATTTAGAGTGTAATTATACACTCTTCTGGACACTCAGTGCCATGAGATAGTGTACTGTGATTGGTCATGTGTTAGTGTTGGTCTGCCAGTGTTCTATACCAGGACACAGAAGTCAAGTACACAGTACTGTAAGTGCACAGTGCAAGTACACTATAGTGCACGCTGTATGACAGTGTGTGATTATTCTGCTTGTATTATTGATTTGTTCTGGTGGTTGCATCTTCAAAATATAGATATGTAAAGGATGTATTTTCCAAAAATGGACTCGCTGGGTTAAGTCTTCTCTCTTTCAAGGAAATAATCCAGAGGAAAAATAATTTCTGGCATCCATACGGAAGCCAAGAACGGCCATGCTGGCATTGTTGCGAGAATTATCGTGTTATCTCGAGATATCCAAGAGCATTTTCTTGAGATACCAAGAACTGACAACAGAATCATATCTTTTGTGTGGGTTAAACAAAAAAAGCTGACAGTAAGTGCCATTTTTCTGTTTACGATGCTTGTTTTTAAGACAAGACATGCTATGTTTATGGGCAATTCATGTAAAAAATAGGAAGGAATGTCTGTCCTCTAACATGTATTCAAATGTACAGCAACTCTCCAACTTTGGAGGCCAGAGTAAAGTTATGCAGCTGCTGTTTAAATGTATATTGCATGGGGCGTCGTGGCTCAGGTGGATAAGGCGCCATACCATAAATCCGGGGACCCGGGTTCGATTCCGGCCCGAGGTCATTTCCCGGTCCCTCCCCGTCTCTCTCTCCCACTCATTTCCTGTCTCTACACTGTCCTATCCAATAATAAAGGTGAAAAAAGCCCCCCCCCCCAAAAAAAAAAAATTCTTTAAATGTATATTGCATTATGTTATATGGGGGCAACACGGTGGTGTAGTGGTTAACACTGTTGACTCACAGCAAGAAGGTCCTGGGCTCGAGCCCAGCAGCCAGCGAAGGCCTTTCTGTGTGGAGTTTGCATGTTCTCCCCGTGTCTGCGTGGGTTTCCGTCACAGTCCAAAGACATGCAGGTTAGGTTAACTGGTGGCTCTAAATCGACCGTAGGTGTGAATGTGAGTGTGAATGGTTGTCTGTGTCTATGTGTCAGCCCTGCGATATTCTGGCGACTTGTCCAGGGTGTACCCCGCCTCTCACCTGTAGTCAGCTGGGATAGGCTCCAGCTTGCCTGTGACCCTGTACAGGATAAGCGGTTATGGATAATTGATGGATGGATTTATATTATATTACAAGTGTTTTACTGAGAAATACACCACTCGTATTTTTCATATGAGTTCCATCCAGGACATGGAGATTCAAAACTGTGACATAAATCTCTATATGTCACTCATGAGGAAATCGATGAATTGTTTTGATAAATTTGGGTACTTTGTGAATGTGTCTATATAATAAACAGAAAATCACATGTTGGCTTGAAGATATGAAGCTTATACGGGCATTGAAAAACTGGAAAAGAGACACGTCAGAGATGTAAAACTTCTGTGCTAGCAAGCAACTGTGACAGTTTGTAAACAAACATGACTCCGAGGTTTGCTTTGGAAGATTTTAAGAGCATTTTGAAAGAGAACGTCGAGTTGAGCACCCAAGAGGAATGTGTATGAATAATAATAATAATAATAATAATATTGGTTGGCTTTTTTTCATGGTCTGTCAGATATATTCCACTCGGCTAGCATGATCTTGAACTCGTCTTTGACTCATTCAGTATCATGCTAGTTGAATGGACTATATCTGATATCCCACTTAACGCTAGCCAATATTATTTAATTAGTTGAGCTGGTTTGCAAACACTAAGGTTTTGTTTTGTGTAATCTGCTTGTGATTTGTGTTTCCTGATTTGTTTTGTAGGTTACCGTCGCTGTTTATGACCCATGCACGCTTCTGCAACATCCTGGCTGGCCTCTTCGTAATTTTCTGATCCTCCTCGCCAGTAAATGGTGAATTCACACTATAATACTTCACAGCATGTCATAACATGCATAACACATCTCATTGGCAGTATCGTTTATATCAACAAATCCTCACTACATTCCAGAGAGCTGTTCTGTATTTGGCTAAGTACAAGAAATTTCAAGAATATAACTGTTCCGAATATTACAGTTCAGCTGTGAAAGGAGCCTTATTTAACAGCGTTTTTGCATTTGCATATGAAATAATAAGGGATTGAAAGTTGTGTTTATAACTGAGAAGACAGTGAACCCATACTGTAGATGGGTTCCAGACAAAGCATGTGCCATAAGTATATTTAACTCACTAACATTATCTGTGCTGCTCTGTATTTTAATGATGCTGCTGTAACCACACAGCAAATACTATAATGGTGTTAAATAAACTCAGAGAAAGTTGGTATTGTACAACCCCAATTCCAAAAAATTTGGCACAAAGTACAAATTGTCAATAAAAACGGAATGCAATAATTTACAAATCTCAAAAACTGATACTGTATTCACAATAGAACATAGACAACATATCAAATGTCGAAAGTGAGACATTTTGAAATTTCATGCCAAATATTGGCTCATTTGAAATTTCATGACAGCAACACATCTCAAAAAAGTTGGGACGGGGCAATAAGAGGCTGGAAAAGTTAAAGGTACAAAAAAGGAACAGCTGGAGGACCAAATTGCAACTCATTAGGTCAATTGGCAATAGGTCATTAACATGGCTGGGTATAAAAAGAGCATCTTGGAGTGGCAGCGGCTCTCAGAAGTAAAGATGGGAAGAGGATCACCAATCCCCCTAATTCTGCGCCGACAAATAGTGGAGCAATATCAGAAAGGAGTTCGACAGTGTAAAATTGCAGAGAGTTTGAACATATCATCTACAGTGCATAATATCATCAAAAGATTCAGAGAATCTGGAAGAATCTCTGTGCGTAAGGGTCAAGGCCAGAAAACCATACTGGATGCCCGTGATCTTCGGGCCCTTAGACGGCACTGCATCACATACAGGCATGCTTCTGTATTGGAAATCACAAAATGGGCTCAGGAATATTTCCAGGGAACATTATCTGTGAACACAATTCACCGTGCCATCCGCCGTTGCCAGCTAAAACTGTATAGTTCAAAGAAGAAGCTGTATCTAAACATGATCCAGAAGCGCAGATGTCTTCTCTGGGCCAAGGCTCATTTAAAATGAACTGTGGCAAAGTGGAAAACTGTTCTGTGGTCAGACGAATCAAAATTTGAAGTTCTTTATGGAAATCAGGGACGCCGTGTCATTCGGACTAAAGAGGAGAAGGACGACCCAAGTTGTTATCAGCGCTCAGTTCAGAAGCCTGCATCTCTGATGGTATGGGGTTGCATTAGTGCGTGTGGCATGGGCAGCTTACACATCTGGAAAGACACCATCAATGCTGAAAGGTATATCCAGGTTCTAGAGCAACATATGCTCCCATCCAGACGACATCTCTTTCAGGGAAGACCTTGCATTTTCCAACATGACAATGCCAAACCACATACTGCATCAATTACAGCATCAAGGCTGTGTAGAAGAAGGGTCCGGGTACTGAACTGGCCAGCCTGCAGTCCAGATCTTTCACCCATAGAAAACATTTGGCGCATCATAAAACGGAAGATACGACAAAGACCTAAGACAGTTGAGCAACTAGAATCCTACATTAGACAAGAATGGGTTAACATTCCTATCCCTAAACTTGAGCAACTTGTCTCCTCAGTCCCCAGACGTTTACAGACTGTTGTAAAGAGAAAAGGGGATGTCTCACAGTGGTAAACATGGCCTTGTCCCAACTTTTTTGAGATGTGTTGTTGTCATGAAATTTAAAATCACCTAATTTTTCTCTTTAAATGATACATTTTCTCAGTTTAAACATTTGATATGTCATCTATGTTCTATTCTGAATAAAATATGGAATTTTGAAACTTCCACATCATTGCATTCCATTTTTATTTACAATTTGTACTTTGTCCCAACTTTTTTGGAATCGGGGTTGTACACTACGCTGGTGTTTTTGTGCCGATCTTCGCAGTGTTAAATGAACACTTTCTAAATTGTTAACAATACAACTCAGACGCAGAGTTGAAATGACTCCCATGCATATTTAAAACAAAACGAAACCTCTGCTTAACACCAGAGTTTAGTTTCATAACTCTGTCGGAGTTGAATCTCCAACACTTCTCAATAACACCAGCTCTCTTATGTGGTTGATTCCTTTAGTGTTACAACATATTTTTAGTATCACTTCAATTCTATATGTCACACTTTTTCTGTTGTTAGTCAAATCAGCTCTGAGAGTTTTGCTGTGTTTGTGTCTGTGTGTGTTATAGGGGTTCACAGCTGGACGTACTTGAAATCGTGTGCTTCAGAGACCGGACACTTCAGGGCTGTCGCTCAGTGCAGCACAGCCTTTTTCTTGAGGTCAAACTTCCCAGTCTGTCGCTGTCTGCAGGTAAATTTTGTTCCCTGCTCGAACACCCCAGATTAACCGCACACACGGTGCACACTTGAAACATTAAGACAGGTTTCTGAACTACCTCGACAGAAAGGTTAAGCCTTTGTTGGGTGCCATGAAGGTAACCGCTGGAGAATTTTCCAATGTTGCAACTTTAAACAAAATCCAACACCAAGCCAAAGCCTCCCTTATCCTTTAACGTGTTTTTAAAAGCACTAATCGTCGATCTGTCCCTACCATATAAGTCTTCTTCATATATAAAGAAAATCTGTGAAGTAACACTTTCAGGATGAGTTAAAAAAAATCTATATATCAGGTAATTTAATTTTGATTTATTGAATCCGATTACTCAGTGTGTTGACTTCTTTTTGCCTGGATAAAACATGAACAGCGTAATGTCTCCAAAAAGTGAAGCAACCACAGGTCTCGTGTCCCTGCTGGCTTGCTGCAGTATAATGTGTAGCACTGCCCATAACCATGTGTTTCAGTGACAATATAGCCTATTTTCTATGCCACTTTTCTCATCCAAACTGTCTCTCCATCTCAAAATACAGGCATATATATAGGATATTACACAGTTGTGCAAAAATATGACGTTTATCTTCAAGTGATATATGTTTTTCAGCACGAGAAGATAAACTTCATATATTCGTGCCACCCTGTAATGTTCTTTATATGGAGACATTCACAAAAAAATACACAAGTTATTCAAAAGAATTTTAATTTTGAACTGGTTCGCCATGTTGACAATACGCATCTTGTCCGTGGGAAAACACTGGGAGTGACGTCATTGGAGTAAAATATCAGAAATTATTATACATACAGGCCATTTTTTTCTATGGAATAAAAACATGTATTCTATTCCCTTCTAGTGGGTTTATTGGTAGCATGCAGTATTATCATATCGCTTATCCTCCATGTATTACGCCACTCTCCCTAATGGAGAAGGAGCGTGCAGTATTGTTATGATCTTGCATGTTGTCAAGACAACATGACATCACACATCGGAGCTCATGCGAAGATCCAATGACAAAACTTTTCTGCTGCGCATGCACAGAATCATTTCTTTGTCAGCAGGGAGAGAGAGAAGACGGGGTTAACTCAGTGCTCGGTGCACTGAACATCTGAAAGGCTACCAAAACTTCATTATATATTCTTCATGCATATTTACAAGAGAAAAGCATACCAACGGACATAAAAAAACTGGAAAAGAGACACGTCAGAGACATAAAACTTCCGTGCTAGCGAGTGACTGGGTGCAAACTGTCACAAACATGGCCGCGGGGTTTATGTCATTAGAAGCAGAAGATTTAGAGAGAATTTTGAAAGAGAAAGACGCGCTCAACACCCAAAAGACTACCAAAACTTCAATGGATATTCTTCATGCGTATTTACAAGAGAAAAAATACCAATGGACATTGAAAAACTGGAAAAGAGACACGTCGGAGATGTAAAACTCGTCTTCGACTCGTTCAATATCATGCTAGCTGAATGGAATATATCTGATATACCACTCAAAGCCAGACAATATTTATGTTACTCAGATCCACGATATATTTCATATGAAAAATGCGAGTTTTTCAACACGAGAAGATAAACTTCATATCTTCAAGCCAATGTTTTTTTTATTTTTATTTTTTTTTTTATTTATTTTTTTTTTATATAGACACTCAGACAAAAACTACCCAAATTTATCCAAACAATTCATCGATTTCCTCACGAGTGACATTTATGTCATGGTTTTGGAGCTCCATGTCCTGGATGCAGCTTGTATGAAATATTAAATATATAATATGTATGTCCTTGTTTGAATACATTGTTGTTTGTATGGATAATGTGTTGTTTATTAATAAATAATAACTTTTATCTTTGGCAAATTGCTTTGGTGTAAGGAGAATTAAACCCTTTGGGATGTGCTTTTATACGAAAATGATCAACCGGGTATTCGGAGGGGTTGAGAGAAACCCCAGAAATTGGATTAGGTTGTCAGCGGGTTGTAATCAACACAGCAGGAAGTTGAATGGCATGTGCAAATCCGTGTCATCTCTTTTGTTTGTCATATTAATGCACAATTGTTATTCTTAATTATTGTGCAAGGATTGTAACATTGTGTGAACTTGTTTGGTATAGTGCAGCTTGAAACAAGTTAAATCTTTACACTTCTGAAATCTTCTATGAATTACACCTGTCTGACCTGTTATTAAAGCGAATCTCTGACCTACCTACAATTAAGATCACAAGGAATGAAAATGTGAATGGCCTTCTTGTTTAAGAAGGTCAGCCTTGTCTTCAAAAGCTCAGCAAAGCCTTTTCTGTTTTTTCATGACCAGCACTTTATTAACCATAACCATTTTGTTGGTTGCTACATCACATTAAAAGGAAGGAAAAAAGATCTGGCTTTTTTTTTTTTTTAAATCTTGGTTTCATTTCTTTAGATCACAAAAGCCTGCAGTTTTCACAGGGCAGTGTAGATTTTTTATATCCACTGTACGGTATGTACACACTCAAATGCACAATTGTTTTGGTGTAAGGAGAATTAAACCCTTTGGGCTTCACACTCAAATATGGTTCTTCCCCAACCTGTTGCCACAAAGTTGGAAACACACAATCGTCTAGAATGTCTTTATTATATCCCCGCTCCGAAGGAGGGGAGTATACTGATTTACCTCTGTCCGTCCGTCCGTCCGTCTGAAATGCCCTTTTTCTCAGCAACCACAAATCATAGCCACTTGGTACCAAATTTCAGCTTGGGGTTCTATACTGTGTATACTGTTTTCAGGTCTGTCGCACATCGACTTCCTGTTTACCGACTGAATGTATGTATGAAACACACAGCATATATTTACAAAATTTTCATAACCTTTTTCTCAGCAACTACAAATCGCAACTGCTTGAAATTTGGTATGGAGCTTCAGCTTGGGGTTCTATACCGTGTATATCGTTTTCAGGTCTGTCGCACATCGACTTCCTGTTTACTGACTGAATGTATTTACAAAACATATAGGGTGGATTTTGATACTATTATGACAGTTTACCAGGATGCTATCTGAAATCCCTGGGGAGAGACACTGCCCTTTATTTACTTGTTTCAGGGTTCATTATTTGTTGAAGTCAACATTCATAATAAGTGTCGTATTCCTTTGATTGCTTGCATTCTGATATAAGCGAGAGCGGGGGGGATACATAAGTAAGCAGTAGCTCACAGTTGATCTTGTATGCTGTTGCATTAAGATTTCCCTTTATTGGAACTAAGGGGACCAAACTTATTCCAACATGACAATGCTCCAGTGCACAAGGCGAGCTTCATGAAGACATGGTTTGGCAAGGTTGGAGTGGAAGAACTTGAGTGGCCTTAACCTTAACCTCACTGAACACCTTTGGGATGAACTGGTATACTGACTGCATACCAGACCTTATCACTCAACATCAGTGCCTGACTTCACTAATAGTTTTGTGGATGAATGGGCAAATCACCATAGCCACACTCCAAAATCTAGAGGAAAGCCTTCCCATAAGAGTGAAGGTTATTATAGCAGCAACTAAATGTGGAATGGGATGTTCAACAGGCGTATCTGGGTCTGATTCTCAGATGGCCGCAATGGCCATTTTGTATAATTCCATTTCTTGTTAGCGCCAGTCAAAAACACAAGAAGCAAATGTGATACACCAAACAGGTCTTGGTTTATACGTTTAGGGTATGAGGAATGTTGTATAGATTTAGCGTTGCTAATCTGCCATGATGTCAGAATAAGTTTTATACAATTTCTGTCCCCCGCTGGCCGAAAGGCCCGAAGGGGGATTATGTCGTGGTGGTGTCCGTCCCGAGAAGGGTACTCGCCTTCTGAAATCAACTCCTCTTACAATTTTTGAAGGAATTTCATGAAACTTGGCAGGATTCTTTGTTATATGTCGGTAATACACATATTGTAATTTCGTTAAATTCAGTCACATTTTACCAGAGTTACAGCCCTTGATTAACAAACGTATAATTTGACAATTTCATGAAGGTGTGCTCGCCTTCTGACATCAACTTCTCTCACAGTTTTTGGACGAACTTCTCAAAGCTTGGCAGAAGGCCTTGTTATATGATGGTAATACACATATATTGCGATTTTAATTTTGTTTGTGAAAATTTTACCAGAATTCTGACCCTTGATTAAATAACTTCTACTTTAACAATTTCATGAGTGTGTACGTTCTTCTGAAATCAACTCCTCTCACAATTTGTGGAGGAATTTCACCAAACTTGGGAAAAGGCTTTGTGTTATGACAGTTATATACACATTGAAATTTTGTTTAATTTGGGCAAATTTCACCAGAGTTATGGCCTTGATTATTAACAAACTTGGACTTTGGGAATTTCATCAAGGTGTGCTTACTTTCTGAAATCAACTTCCCTCACAATTTTTATCCCCCGCTGGCCAAAAGGCCCGAAGGGGGATTATGTCATGGCGATTTCCGTCTGTCTGTCCGTCCCGGGAAGGGTGTGCACCTTCTGAAATTAACTCCTCTCATAATCTTTGGAGGAATTTCATGAAACGACAGGATTCTTTGTTATATGTTGATAATACCCATATTGCAATTTCGTTCAATTCAGTCACATTTTACCAGAGTTATGGCGTAGTTGCCAGCGGGGGATATTGTGGTCTCAGAGCATTCTTGTTGGTTATGTTGCTTTCTCTAAAAGACTTTTTTCCACAATTGAAAATTAAGGGGTTTTTTCACTAGCAGTAGAACAGGATAAAGCGGCTAGAGATGATATGAGCTACTTTTTTGGTAAATTTCTTTAGAAATACAGTCAATCTGCAGTTACTACAGTATTAAAGTATTTTGTCTTTCAAAGCTTGTCCAAAGAGTGTGGGCTGGGAGAAGAACCCCAAAGGAGCAATGGGACCTCGAAGTGTCAATCTCAGTGAATGCATGGACCCAAAAAGGTATTGTTGAATAATTAACATATATATTTCTATATTTAACTATTTAATTGTCAATTATCAATTATATTGTCATTATTGTCTTTAACCCCGTTTGGATTGGTTGTTTTTGCATGGAGAGGTGGAGTAATGTAATTAACACCACAATATGCCTGGGATTTTAGTCCCATTTGAATCAGTTATGTCAGTAATTTCTTTTGTATGTTGTGTACGTGTAGGCATCTAGAAAGATTTAAGATGTATTTTACCTTCCATCAATAAACAGTAGAAATAACCCGAGGTAAAGGTTCAAATGTATCCTGTGGGAGAAGTTGTTTTACGTCTCCTTCAGTATAAAGACACTTCTCCAGGAAGTTCTATTTTTGAGAGATTGAGTTCCTAGGAACAGCCCATGTATGGTCATGTGACCTAATATTGCTCAACATGTGCAGCCCCAAGTACTACAACAAGTGCTTCAGGCAAGCCAATCAATTTGTGTTAAAATGAGATGTATGTCATACACATGAAATTTTATATCATGAACACACACTGTTCTTTGTTAATTATACAGAGATTACTTATGATGTGCAATTTGATCATAAATATCTTCTGGCAACTTCACATAAAGGACAGCCAAAACATTGGTGTTGGTCCTTGTGGTGCCACCAAAACAGCTCTGACCCACCAAGGCATGGACTCTAGAAGACCTCCGAAGGTAACCTGTGGTATCTTGTACCAACATGTTTACAGCAGATCCTTCAAGTCCTATACATTTATGAGGTGGAGCCACAGTCAGGTTCCTCAAACCATTCTTGAACACTTTGTGCAGTGTGGCAGGGCACATTATCCTGCTGAAAGAGGCCACTGCTATCAGGGAATAACATTGCCATGAAAGGTGTACCTGGTCCACAACGATGTTTAGGTAGGTGGCATGTGTCAAATTGACATCCACGTGAATGGCCAGACCCAGGATTTCCCAGCAGAATATCTGCTTGAGTGCTCAATACTCTGACACCGGTTTGTGGTTTGTCCCTCCTCCCTCCCATCACTGTCTGTAGATACTCGTGACTAGTGTTGGTGTTAAGACTACCTAAACTGAGATGAAGTCATGACCGAAACCAGAGTGTGTCGAGGACAAGACAAGACTTTGAGGGGTTGAGACTAAGTCAAGATCAAGGAAAAGGCAGGACAAGACCAGAACCAGACCAGGGTGTGTGAAGGGGATCGGGAGGGGTGACAACCGTTAACAGTAACAGAAATTTAAAATTAGCAATGATGCATGTTAATGGTTGCTTTTGAAGCAGGAAATTTTATAGCCAATCACAGTAATGATATTAACAAATAAATCAGGCAATACACAGGCAATTTACTGATATCCCTACAGTTGTGGTCTTGACCAGTCTTGAAATAAAATTGAGTCCTCTATGTCAAGACCATGTAAAAATCTGGTCGATTCTAAGACAAGACCTTCAAAAAGTGGCCTTGAGACCATTCTTGAGACCAATCTGAAGTACAACACTACTCGCTACTGCTGACCAGAAGCACCCCAAAAGCCTTGCTGTTTTGGAGATGCTCCGACTCATGGCCATAAGGATTTCGCTTTGATAAAACTCGTTTGGGTTTTAACACCTGCTCAGTTGACTGTTTGCTTATCATCTCTTCCAGACCTTGACAAGTGCTGTTTTGATAATCAACATTGATTCTCATGTCAGGTCATGGGGGCAGCCATGGCCTGAAGGTTAGAGAAGCAGCCTTCCCGGGTTCGAGTCCCAGGACTGGCAGGAAAAATGTGAGGGGAATTGAGTGAATAAACTGCACTTTCCCCTCCCTCTCTCTCATGGCTGAAGTGCCCTTGAGCAAGGCACCTAACCCCCAACTGCTACCCAGGCACTGTAGCATAGCTGCTCACTGCTGTGGGTATGTGTGTGTGTGTTCATTGCTCACTTGTGTGTGTGTGTGTGTGTGCGCGCATGCGTGTGTTCACTGCTTCAGAAGATGGGTTAAATGCAGAGGAGGAATTTCACTGTGCTTGAGTGTGCATATGATAAAGGCTTCTTCTTTTTCTATATGAAAGAATGTATGTTTTGGCTCATTGAAGCGTGTCCAGAAAACTTACACTGTTCATATCAAGAAAACTTTGTGTGTGTCAGACTTGCAGAATCATCAGTTGATCTTAATCTGAAGTTGATGCGCTGGCGGCTTGTTCCTTCTCTGGACTTGGATAAAGTTGTGTCCACCAAATGTCTCCTGCTTGGAGCTGGGACACTGGGCTGCAATGTGGCAAGGACACTCATGGTGAGAGACGTGCATTTGACAATGCATTTAATGCTGCTTGATAAAATTCTTGTTCTTTATTGAGAGGGAAAAAAAGAATACATATCTAATGGCATGTTAATATTTAATATATTTTTTTTTCTTCAAATGTTAGACACAGCTTTCTTTGTAGACTCACAATTACAATATACGGTCAACTCTACAACTGTTTGCACCCTTGGTAAATATAATTTTAACAAAGCCACAGGTCACATTTATTGGCACTCCTGCATTTAGTACTTTCTTTGACCTCCCTTTGCCAACATAGCAGCACTGAGTCTTCTCTGCTAATGTGTAATGAGAATCTGTGACAACTCCTCAACACAGAATCTCTCCTGATCCTCCATGGTCCAGAATTCTGTCTTGTAGACACTCTACTTCAACTCACTGCACAGGTCTTCAGTAACATTTAGGTCAGGGGACTGAAATGCCAGAAGCTGGATTCTGTGATTACTGAACCATTCTTTTCCCAACTGTTTTTTAACAATGGAACCCATTTCTAATAAAAAAAAAAAAAGTCCAGTAGTATTGTGAGCGCCAGAGTTCCTTAAGAGTTCTTAAGAGTTCCTTAAGGAAACTTAAAGTGCATATCACGTGTAAATTCAGGAGCAAGATCAATGTAATTCTCCTATTTTATATTAAACTTTGGTCAAATATCTGTAACATTCTGCATTCTCTGCAATTTTTTTACCTTGCGAAATATCAGAAAAATTCAGTTGAAATCAAGCCATTTGAGTTGAATTGGTCCGCCTCTGAAAAAACTTGCCATTTGGATTTCCCGGGAAACATTGATTTTCATGACGTCATCTGCGGGACGCCTCCTTCTGAATCATATGTCAGCGCTGGTTTGTTTATGAGAAAACGACCTGATGGTTTTCTGCAAATTTCTTCAACGTTATCACGTAATTATTAAAATGGTTAACAAATGTATCGTAGGAGGGTGTAGCAACACCAATCTTGATGGGATTAGTACTCATTGTTTTCCAAAAGACCGGACAATGAGAGAGAAATGGGAGCGCTTGGTCTACACAGGCTGTGCACTGAAACCGTGCAAAGCTCGCGCAGCCTGCTCGCACTTCCACAGATAATGTCACGAATCTGGCTCCAGACTCTCTTGGGATTTTTCCAGACACGTTTTGTTATTTTATTTTTTTCTGCTGTAGACAGATGGCCTTGTGCAAAATTACCCTTCTGGATGAGTGTGTAAAGGGACATACTTTCATATAACAAAACACGAAACTGGTCCAGAATATGCACTTTAAGCGTCCCTAAACACTCACTGGGTCTGAATTGTATCTCATGGCCTTATCGTATAAAGTGCCACTGTAATATACTGTACATATTGATTTGATTCAGATGACCTGAATCATGACATACAAGAAGTGTATCACAGTAACTGATGCAGTGCAGTCAGATGTAGATAATTATAATATTTTCTTTGAAATTTCAATGACAAATCTCTGCAGAATTGGCTTGTTAAGAAGTAAAGAAAATCACCTCGGTTATTTCACTGAAACTAGATGTTCACAGAAGCAGAGATATGTTATCCAATCCCTTATACAACCCCAATTCCAAAAAAGTTGGGACACTGTGTAAAACATAAATAAAAACAGAATGTGAAGATTTGCAAATAATGGAAACCCTGTATTTCATTGAAAATAGTACAAAGACAACATATAAAATGTTGAAACTGAGAAATTGTATTATTATTTTTTTAAATGTATGCTTATTTTGAATTTTTATTTGAATAAAATAGAAATGTACTCAGTTTTCCAATTTTAAGTGGAAAATTGTCCCGAAGTCTGACAAATCAAAAGTAGAAATTCTTTTTAGAAATCATGGACTCCACGTCCTCCAGGCTGAAGAGGAGAGGGACCATCCGGCTTGTTATCAGTGCACAGTTCAAAAGCCGACATCTGTGATGGTATGAGGGTGCGTTAGTGCACATGACATGGGTAGCTTGTTGTAACCGTTTGTATGGGTGGGTGGAGCACAGAGGACGGCAGGACAGAGATCAGGTTCAAAAACGGGGTTTTATTGCCACACTTTGCAGTGAACAACTTCATAAACTTAAACAGACACACACACACAACCGGCGTCTGGTTCGGGGAAGAGCCCCTCTGCTCTTGCTCTCCCTCCTTAAGTAGGGCGCGGTCACTGGGAAGACACACAAACACAGGTTAATTGACATCAGGTGTAGTGATTCTGCCACTTACCTTCCCTGACTCCGCCCTCCTGTCACAGACCGGCACTTGACCACGCCCCCGCTGCCACATACCCCCACCGCCCGACTCAGGCCAGGCGGCCGTCTGAATCTGGTGCCCCCTTTTTAGTCAGATCAGTCAGCGGGTTGGTGACATCCGAATAATTAGGTATAAACCTACGATAATAGCCAGCCAGCCCCAGGAACCGTCTCACCCCCTTTTGGGTCTTGGGCCTCGGGCAGGCCGCAATTGCTGCTGTCTTGTTAATTTGGGGACACACCTGCCCGTTGCCCAAGTGGAAGCCCAGATACCGTACTTCCAGCCGCCCAATCGCACACTTCTTTGGGTTGGCTGTGAGACCCGCTCGCCTCAGCGACCTAAGGACGGCCCTCAGATGTTCGAGGTGCCTTGGCCAGTCATTACTATAGACGATAATGTCATCGAGGTAGGCGGCCGCATAAGTGGCGTGGGGGCGGAGGACCCGGTCCATCAGCCGCTGAAACGTAGCGGGCACCCCAAACAGCCCAAAAGGAAGTGTGACGAATTGGTGTAATCCGAACGGTGTGGAAAAGGATGTGTTTTTTCTCGGGATAGAGGAGTCAAGGGGATCTGCCAGTACCCCTTTGTTAAATCCAGTGTCGAATAAAAGCGAGCTGTGCCTAGTCGATCGAGCAACTCATCAATACGAGGCATTGGGTACGCGTCAAATTTAGACACCGCGTTGACTTTTTTCTATAGTCCACACAGAACCGGACCGACCCATCGGCCTTGGGTACCAAGACCACCGGGCTGCTCCAGTCACTGTGGGACTCCTTGATGATGCCCATTTCGAGCATGGCCTCGAGTTCTTCCGAACCACCTTTTTTTTTATGTTCGGGTAGCCTGTAAGGGCGGCTACGCACTACCACCCCTGGGGGCGTCTCAATGTGGTGCTCTATGAGGTCCGTGCGACCGGGCAGGGGCGAGAACGCGTCTGAAAACTCGGTCCGCAACTGGGCGACCTCTGCGAGTTGGGTCGGGGAGAGGTGGTCTCCACAGGGGACCGGAGAGGTACGTGACGCCAATGCCCCCTTTTGAACCTCCGGTCCCAGCTCCGCCTTCTCCGGAACCACCGACACCAACGCCACGGGGACCTCCTCATTCCAGAGTTTAAGCAGATTGAGGTGGTAAATCTGTAGCGCCCCACCCCTGTCCATTCGCCTCACCTCGTAGTCGACGTCCCTGACTCGCTGTGTGACCTCAAAGGGTCCTTGCCACTTGGCGATCAATTTGGAGCTCGATGAGGGCAACAGTACGAGTACCTTATCTCCCGGTGCAAACTCCCTAAGGCGCGTACCCTTGTTGTACAGGCGGGCTTGCCGTTCTTTGGCCTGCCGCAAATTCTCCTGGGTTAGGTGGATGAGCTTGTGGAGTTTTGCGCACAGGTCCATAACATATTGAATTTCGTTTTTACTTTGTGAAGGTCCCTCCTCCCAATTTTCCCGCAGCACATCTAGAATGCCGCGCGGCTTACGCCCATATAATAATTCGAACGGGGAGAACCCCGTGGAGGCTTGGGGGACCTCTCGCACTGAAAACAACAAGGGCTCGAGCCACTTATCCCAATTACGTGCATCCTCACTTACGAATTTTATTATATTCTTGAGGGTGCGATTGAACCGTTCCACTAAACCGTCCGTTTGTGGGTGATGCACGCTGGTGCGGATCGGCTTAATCCCCAATAACCCATACAGTTCGCGCAGTGTTCGTGACAAACGTGGTGCCTTGATCAGTCAGAATCTCTTTCGGGATTCCAACTCGGGAGATGACGCGGAAGAGCGCCTCCGCAATACTGCGTGCTGAGATATTGCGCAGAGGCACTGCTTCCGGTTATCGCGTTGCATAGTCCACCAGAACTAATATAAAGCGGTACCCTCGTGCTGACCGATTTAATGGCCCGACGAGATCCATCCCAATTCTTTCGAACGGGGTCTCGAGTAATGGTAGAGGGCACAAAGGCGCTTTTGGAATGGCCACTGGATTTACTAACTGGCATTCGCGGCACGCCGTACACCACCTACAAACATCGGCGCGAATCCCTGGCCAATAGAACCGGGCCATTATTCGGGCTAGTGTCTTATCCTGCCCTTGGTGTCCAGCCATGGGATTAAAGTGAGCCGCCTGGAATACCCATTCCCGGCGGCTCTTTGGAATTAAAAGCTGCGTGATTTGCTCTTTCGTCTGAGTGTCCTGCGTCACTCGGTATAATCTATCCTTCATAATAGAAAAATAGGGAAAGGACGGGGTGGCGTTCGGCAGGAGCGTTTGACCATCGATTACTCTCACTTGGTCAAACGCATGCCGCAGAGTCTCGTCTCGCGACTGTTCTAATGGGAAATCCGCAAGGGATTCCCAGAGAGAGAGAGAGGAGGGGCCTGTGGCTCCTCACTCTGACGCGGAGATGACGTAGATGGCTCTGTGACAGCTGCTCCCGCCAAGGCGACACCGGGACCTCCCCCTGCTGACGTATGGCAGGACCCACTCGTCACTAAACGGCTCATCAACTCCCCGAATCCTGGCCAATCAGTCCCCAAAATTATCAAGTGGGTGAGGCGAGGATTAACCGCCGCCTTTACTATAAATTTTTTCCCCTCGTAAAAAAATGTGGACCGACACCAAAGGGTAGCTGTGAACATCCCCGTGCAGACACACCTTCACCCCCTGTGCTCCCCCCAATGCCTCGTTTTGCACCAGGCTTTGGTGAATTGAGGTTTGATTACAACCGGAATCCACCAACGCCTGATACGTATCCCCTTGAATACTCACCGGTATGCGATACGCTCCGGCCCGATCGAGGGCGGCTCCTGGCGTGTCGGGGATCCGAACCACTGCACCCACCTCCATGGCCGTGCACTGCTGTTGGAGGTGGCCCGGCTCCCCGCAGCGCCAGCAAACCGGCCCGGGCTTCCTCTCTGGGAAGAGAGGAAGCCCCGTTCTGGGGCTCACTCAGCTGAGGAGGGGGAGAGACAGACACGGAAGGGAAAAACGGGAGGGCACCACGGGTGCGGCGGGCCGGCACCACGGGTGCGGCGGGCCGGCTGGGGTGGCACCGGCCCCTGCCTCCACGGTGGGGGAATGGGGCGAGGACGGGACACAGGAGGAGAGGGAGAGAGAGAAGAGGAGAGAAGAGAAGAGGCTGTCTGCTGTCCTGCCGCCGGGACAACCGCCAAATGGTCCTCCGCCAGCTCGATGGCCTGATCCAGCGATGCCGGGCGGTGGCACTGGACCCACTCCGTGGTTCCTGCTGGCAAGTGTGCGATGAACTGTTCCAGTACCACCTGGTCGACGATCTCCTCAGCGTCGCGGTTGTTGGCCCTCAACCACCGCCAGCAGGCGTCCCGGAGTTGCTGGCCAAACGCGAACGGCCGGCCGACTTCCTCCAAGCGCAAAGCGTGGAAGTGCTGGCGCTGCTGTTCGGGGGTGCTCCCCACAGGCTGGAGTATGGCCCGGCGAAGGTCCGCGTAGGCCAGCCGGCGGTCGGCGGGGAGCTGCAGCGCGGCCAGCTGCACCTCTCCCGTTAGCAGGGGGAGGAGGTGTGCCGCGCGCTGATCCATCGGCCACCCCGAGGTCTCCGCAACTTGCTCAAAGAGTGTGATAAATGCCTCGGGGTCGTCCTGCGGGCCCATCTTTGTTAGGTTGAGGGGGGACGGGCCTGCGGTGGGAGCGTTGGTGGACCCCGCCGATGCGAGGAGGTGCCGGAACGCCTGTCGATCCTCTTGCTGGGCCAACACCAGGGCCTCGAACCGCTGCTCCTGCTCCTTACGGAGAGTGGCTAGCGCCTGGTACTGGCTTTGCTGGGCCGTGGCGAGGGCGTGGACCAGGTCGGCGAACAGGGAAGACTCCATGGGGCTGTTTGGCTTCTGCGTTCCAGGTCCCAGGTTTCAGCACCACTGTAACAGTTTGTATGGGTGGGTGGAGCACAGAGGACGGCAGGACAGAGATCAGGTTCGAAAACGGGGTTTTATTGCCACACTTTGCAGTGAACAACTTCATAAACTTAAACAGACACACACACAACCGGCGTCTGGTTCGGGGAAGAGCCCCTCTGCTCTCGCTCTCCCTCCTTAAGTAGGGCGCGGTCACTGGGAAGACACACAAACACAGGTTAATTGACATCAGGTGTAGTGATTCTGCCACTTACCTTCCCTGACTCCGCCCTCCTGTCACAGACCGGCGCTTGACCACGCCCCCGCTGCCACACTTGTATATCTGGGAAGGCCTCATTAATGCTGAATTTTATATATACATGTTTCAGATCAATATACTGCCATCCAGACAAAATCTTTTTCATGGAAGGCCTTCCTTCTTTCAGCAAGACAATGCCAAACCACTTCCTGCACATAGTAAAACTGCATGGATCTGTAGTAAAAGAGTCCAGGTGCTAAACTGGCCTGCCTGCAGTCCAGACCTGTCCCCCATTTAAAACATTTGGCGCATTACGAAGCGCAAAATATGACAAAGGACGCCCTGAACTGTTGAGCAGCTGAAATTATTATATCAGGGACAACTTTTCTCTTTCAAAACTACAGCAATTGGTCTCCTCAGTTCCCAAACATTTACAGACGGCTGTTAAAAGTTGAGGTGATGCAACACAGTGGTGAACATGTCCCTGTCTCAACTTTTTTGGAATGTTTTTACTGGCATCAAATTCAAAATGAGCATATGTTTTTCAAAAAACAATTACATTTCTCAGTTTCAACATGTGATATGTTGTCTTTGTACTATTTTCAATGAAATGTAGGGTTTCCGTGATTTGCAAAATATCGCATTGTTTTTATTTCCAGTTTGCACAGAGTCCAACTTTTTTGGAATTGGGGTTGTATACATTCTTTTATAATAGTACAAAAATACCTTGCAAGCTTGAATAGAAGTCTGTTGTTGTCTGCAGTCTGCATATTTCATTCTGTGACTTTTAACATGTGGCATAATGATGGCAAGACCTTGGTGGTGTTCTTTCGCAAAACATAAACCTATATTTCCATTCAGCTAGAGATGTTCTGTTTTTGTTTTGTCTCTAGGGCTGGGGAGTGAGACACATCACATTTGTGGACAATGCAAGGATCTCCTACTCGAACCCAGTGCGTCAGGCTCTTTATGAGTTTGAGGACTGCCTAAGTGGAGGGAAAACTAAAGCCTTAGCTGCAGTGGACAGATTAAGGAAGATCTTCCCGGGTGTGGTGAGGCACTTTGAATACTTATATTCCATCCAGTGTTTCATTTCCCCTAATGCATATTTCAAATGTCCCTCGTGCCTTGTTTGCCCAGGCTTTGCCTTTCTAACTGCCTCTCAGTTAATGTATTATGTCTAGATATCCCATTTAATGTACATATATACTGCCCTCCAGAATTATTGGTACACTTTGTACAAATGAGGAACTTGGTATATAAAATAATACCGCTTGCAATAAGTACTGATGAGCAGAAACGTGTGCACACACACACACACACACACACACACACACACACACACACACACACACACACAGTACCAGTCAAAAGTTTGGACATACCTGCACATTCATAGGATTTTCTGTATTTTGAATATTTTCTACATTGTAGAACAATACTGAAGACATCAAAACTATGAAATGACATATGGAACATACTTACTGACCGAGTGGGAGGGCCGGATGGGAAAAATGATTGGCTTGAGGTCATGCCATACAAACCGAGCACAGCGACGTCCGTACAAATGACCAAGAGCCAAATATTTTCCCGTCCAGCCTGACCTAACTCAGTCAATAAGCATTTTATCACATGACCTTTATTAACTAACATACACAGTGGAAAACGATGAACAATGGTGTGCAGAGATCTTGCTGCTGTCATCAAAGTAGCATTGAATACTTTGCAAAAAGGAAGCCAGTGTCAGGTTTGTAGTCTAAATTTCCTTTTTTCTTCGCTTGTGTATAGAAACTACATAGCAAGCTGTCTTGCTCCTTAGAGGAGATGACTTATGTCTCTTTCCTTCTTAACTTCAGCAAATCTTTTGAAAACATTCATGTCATACTTAATTTTTTTAATGATGTTTTCTTCTTGTTGTCCTTGCATAAACAAGTGAATTCCTTTGCTCAAAAGTATCTTTTTTTTTTTTTTTTTCCATTTTCTGCGACAATTTCAGCTTGTTCAATTAGGTGTGTTTCTGATAAATCATCTGGATAATAAAATTCACTTTCACCGTACACAGTTGTCACATTTTTCAGAGCAAAATGAAAACAGCTGAAGCAAGGGAAACGGGTCTAGGGCCGCATACAGCTTTTTCTGGACCAGATTTCAAAAATACGTATCTGCCCAGTCATGTGACTTTTCCCAATGGTTTTATTAAGAGCGCATGCACAGGTCCATAACTGGTCATATGGTAATCCATATTATGTCAACAGGCCTAGAAATTCATATATTTTTTCACCAGCCAGCCGGACTAGTTACCTTCCAAAGTAACTAGCCAAACAGAAAATCAACTAGCCAAAATTTGTTCATGTATGAATTTTACTTCTGTCAAAAATAACACAAGAGAGTAGTTACCATTGTTCATGACTAATGTGCATTTATTTCAAGACCCGAGTATTTTGATACTGTTGTTAAATACGTAAATGAGAACAACACAGAGCACCATAATATAATATCAACAAATAATAATATATTGGAAAACTTGGCAACTTGATGTATGAGTATTGAAAATATACTTACTATCATGACTATAGCACCCAAAATATGTCCAACATGCTTTCTGTATTTAACCATTTATGAGAGAGAAAGCATTAGGAGCTTCATATTGACTAGGAATCAGCTTGAAAAAAATTAATTATTCCATAAAAATCGTATCGCAGCCAAGGCCTACCCTGCTCCCACGTTTGCTTATAAGTCCTTTGTCGTTTCTCCTTCTCGTACGCTTTATCGGCGGCCTTTTTCTCCTTTTCAGACCGAGGTCGCTTTGTCCCCGTCTCTGGCGGTTTCTGTACACCTTTCAGAAAATTCCACATCGCAACGTAGCTTTGGCAGATGTAGATGTAAACAACAACAAAAACACATGTTTAAATGGGCGATAATGTTGCCACATCTATTGAATTTGATAACATGATTACCGTGATATTCAACGAGATGCGTTTTATATGCATGCGCAGTAGTGGAAAAAACTGACAGCCTGACTCGTACACGATATAATTCGGAATTCTTTGGTATTTTCCATCCTGCCGATAAACACATCGATGAACACAGACACAGCACACGCTTAATATGTGGCGGCTTTAGTTGACAGTGTGTCTGAATCCTCGCTTCATATATATATATATATATATATATATATATATATATATATATATAAAATATTTTTTTTTATTTTCAACTAGCCAGTTGAAAATAAATAAAATAATTCCTGTCACTAGCTGGCTAGTGACAGGAATTACCTGCGAAATGACAAATTAAGTCGCCTCGGGCGACCGGACCGCCGCGAATTTTGAGCCGTGTGTCAAGAACCGCTCAAGTAAAGAGAAACGACATCCATCATTACTTTTAAGACATGAAGTGTCTCTTAATGAATAAAAATAAAGGAAAAACGTTGAATTAGAAAGTGTATCCAAACTCTTGACTGGTACTGTACATCCAGTATGTGTGGAAAGTAATGAAGCTGCTTTCAAAATTATCGATACCCTTACAATTAATATTTTCTAATGCCTGCTCTGGAAAGAATAACAGCATAGTCTTTTCCTGTAATGTGTAACAAGGTTGGATACAACGTTAGAGGGATCTGGGTTCACTCCTGCCTTGCAGAACATTTTGAAGCTGCTTTATATTCTTTGGTTTGTGCATGTTGATTTTCCTGTTCATTTCAGACAACAGGTTTGTAGTCATGCTTAAATCCAGAGACTGAGATTTGGAAGTGGGTTTGGTTTGTCAGCTGGTTGAAATCTCTATTCATAGCCATGTCTGAACCTCCTAGCAGAGGCAGCCAGGTTTTTGGCTGAACTCACCTGGTACTTGGCAGAATTCACCTGGTACTTGGCAGAATTCATAATGTCATCAGTCTTTACAAGAACCCCAGAACCACAAAGCATCCCCTAAGCATCACTAATCCAACACTAGATTTTATAGTGATGTATCAGATTATTATTATTAAAGCCCCGCTCCAAAGGAGGGGGGGGGGTATACTGGTTTACCTCTGTTCGTCCATATCTCTGTCCGTCTGAAACACCCTTTTTCCCAGCAACCACAAATCAGACACTTGCTACCAAACTTCCGCTTGGGGTTCTATACCATGTATACCATTTTCAGGTCTGTCGCACATCGACTTCCTGTTTACCGATTGAATGTATTTACGAAACACATATAGCGTGGATTTACAAAATTCTTGTAACACTTTTCTCAGCAACTACAAATCACAACTGCTTGATATTTGGTACCAAACTTCAGCTTGGGGTTCTATACCGTGTAATACCGTTTTCAGGTCTGTTGCACATCGACTTCCTGTTTACTGACTTAAGGGTTGTTTTACAATCAGGGTACAAAGTTTGTGTCACAGGGGTCCAAAATTCAAATTGATTCAAACTGGTTCTTGTACCAGTTTTTAAGTGAAGGACAAGTTAAAGAACAGATTTCAGGTAATTTTTTGACATATGTGTATGGTAGTTTTGTGTAATCTGCTATAAGATGGGAGAAACAAATGAAGTGATTCTCGGAGAGGACATTTTTTTTGACAATTCAGAATCCACTACTTCCATAGTGCTTTTAAATATAAGGCTGTAAGCTTTGTGTTAGTTGTCTCTAATATTTATGTCCCAATATCTTGACCACATTTTAGGATGAAAATAATCATTTTAGATATTTTATATTGAAAAATTAACTGTCTCGGAGAGGACATTTTTTTGACACAATTACATACTAATTTGATCAAAATAGTCTGAAAACTTACTGCCATTCAACATTAAAACTTAACTATGTTTCCAATGATATGGAACCAAATATTTGTTTTATGGTATAAAGAATGATTTAAGTGCATCCCTTTTGGAGCTACCTGTGGTCAAAAAAGCACTTTTTCTAAATGACACGAGTAATTTTGCTAAATATGACACAGATTGCCATACATTCACCAAAAATAACGTTATCACCAAATTTTTTTTGCATGGTAAATAGAGCTATCACAGGGCTACAATAAACAACCAAGTTTATTTAGTCAAGCCTTTTGATATTGAAGATAACAAGTGTTAAATGTGATTTTTAGCTTGCGTACCCTGATTGTAAAACAACCCTTAATGTATTTATGAAACATATAGGGTGGATTTTGACGCTATTTCAAGAAGCAAAATGCTATTTCAAAATGACAGTTTACCAGGATGCTGTTTGAAATCCCTGGGGAGAGACACTGCTCTTTACTTGTTTCAGGGTTCATTATTTGTTGAAGTCAACATTCATAATAAGTGTCCTATTCCTTGAATTACTTGCATTGTGATACAAGCGAGAGCGGGGGGGATACGTAAGTGAGCAGTAGCTCACATTTGATCTTGTTTTCTTTAGATTCAGTCCCCTTTTGTGGCTAAACATGCTAACAGTCTACATGAATGAAAGGTCCAAGTTTGGCTTGGCTACAACACTTGAGGCTTTTTTTTTTCTTGTAATGCAGCCAAACATTGTTATGAAATTGGGATGTTTAAGGCACCTTTTGGACCCATAAATCTACCAAGGTTAAGGCTATTTAAAAGTTTTCTACCATATTAAAATAAAGAAGTTGTGAATCCCAGAAAAACCTTAAAAACCTTTTACATGCATCATCACTTTTGTTCAGCCCCTGCTGCTTCACACTCGGTCATAACTGCGCTCTCAGTTGTACCGCATAAATTAGATCCTGTGTAATTTTGTTGCCAAGCAACAAGGCCGTTTCCTGTGTTTCAGTGGCATACTTGTGATGCATAATTGATGCAATTCCGAAGAAACACTACTGGTGGGACTGTGATCCTGAGCCAGGCTTTGTGTAAATGTTGTTTACATCTCAGGTTTTTTTTTTTCTCTTCCAAAATTTCATTAATCTAATTGGTACGCCTCTCCACATTTGACTCCATCTGTTCATCCACCATTTCATCAACTTGCTCTACTCTTGAAGTCTCAAAATTATTCATGCTCAACAGCCTTTTCACGATGTCAAACTGAAGTGGGGAAATAAATTAGATGTGACAAGGTACTGTTTCATATCATACAACCTCAAATCAGAAAAAAGTTGGGATGGTATGGAAAATGCAAATAATTTAAGTAAAAGAAAACGGTGATTTCTAAATTTACTTTGACTTGTATTTCATTGCAGACAGTATGAACTCAGGATATTTCATGTTTTCTCTGGTCAACTTCATTTCATTTGTTAATACGTATGTCCTTTCCTGCATTTCAGGTCTGCAACACGTTCCAAAAAAAAGTCGGAATGGGGGCAATTTAGGGCTAGAAATGAGGCAAAAGAATTAAATAATGATGTGATTTGAAACAGGTGATGTCAACAGGTGATTGTAATCATGATTTGGTACAAAACTAGTATCCAGGAAAGGCCGCGCCTTTGAGGAACCGAGGGCCAAGTATCTCCAGTTTGTCAACAAATGTTTGAGAAAATTATTGAGTTGTTTTTAAACAAATGTTCCTCAAAGAAAGCTAGGACGAAATTTAGATGTTTCACCTTATATGTTGCATAATATCATTAAATGATTCAAGAAATCTGGATTAATTTCAGTGCATAAAAGGCAAGGGCCCAAGCCTAAGCTGAACACCCATGATCTCCAATCCCTCAGATACCACTGCATCAAGAACTGTCATTCCTCGATAGCTGATATAACCACATAAGCTTGGGATTAGGTTGGCAAACCTTTGTTAAGCTCTACAATACAGAGTTATAGCCACAAATGCCAGTTCAAACTTTACTGTGCAAAAAGGAAGCCTTATGTTAACTGTGTCCAGAAGTGACCTCTTGGAGGCATCTGGGATGGACCATCACACAGTGGAAATGTGTATCGTGTTCAGATGAATCAGTATTCCAGGGGCCTCATTTATAAACGATGCATACGCACAAAAGAATGCGTACACCACATTCTACGCAAGCTTCAGTATTTATAAAAAGTGAACTTGACGGTAAAATGTGCGCACCTCCACGCAAGCTCTGACCCATGCGTACGCACACAAAAAAGGGAAACGTGGAAAATGCGACCTCAGGAGGAAACGGGGAGAACGACCCGAAATTGGTTCAGTAATCGAAGTTTAACACAAACATAACATCGCGCATCAAAGATGTGACTGACTTAACATTTATAATCCTTAATTTTGTGCACTTGTCAAAAACAACATCTTATTTAAGGCAATAAAGACAAATTGATAGGCTATACATTGTATGTTTTTGCAACATAAGCAGTAGGCTAAGTTTTGATAATTATCCACTTATGGCTTTCATGCATGTTGTCATTTTTCAATATTGATCATTAGGCTATCACACATGTTGCTTGTTAGGTTGCCTACTCTGTAAATAGTGTCTTGTCGTTTACTTTCTTGTATGCGTGTTGTCTTCGGATGTTTGTTAGCTATAGTTGCTAGTTTTCGGTGTGCTGGTTGACTAGCTTCAGATTCCCTCGAGTGCATGCATACAGTTTACTCACAGTCTCCAAGGCGTGGAAATGACACGACAGGAATCCAGGATGAAGTTTAACTGTTTACTGACTTGTTTGACGAATACAACAGGCTGCAATGACACCTAGCTCCAACGAGGAATTATCCGTCTCGTCAGGGCCATATGGTGTCTCCTTTGCAGCTTATCAAACAACTGAACACTTGGGAACAGACAGCCAATATTAATAATCAATAACCCAACTGCCCTCTAGTGGCCAAACTTAACATTACAAGAAACGGCACATTAATAACTACAAGTCCCATAACTGAACTAAGGCATTCATTACAATAGTATATAAGAGGGATTTGCCGTGGTAGGTCTTATGATGCGCTATGGTGTATTTGGCATTGCTGGAGGATGTGGCAAATGGAAGAATTAGGAGAGAGCGAGTCTTCAGAGACCAACAAGATTTGTTGGCCAATGACGATGAGTGGCTCGAGCCGATTCAGATTGCCACGAGCTGTCCTTTTACACCTGATAGCTGAGTTGGGCCCAGCGTTGGAGAGAGGTACCTGCTGGAATCATGCCATCCCAGTCTCGCTGCAAGTGCTGACTTGCATCGGCTTTCTGGCCACTGGCACTTTTCAGCGAGAACTGGCTGACCGGTCTGGGATATCGCAGCCAACCTTCAGCCGCATTTTGCCAGAAGTGTTAGGAGGTGTAATTGGTTTATCACCAAACTACATCAAGTTTCCTTACACGGTGGGTGAACAGGCAAATAAAAAAGCGCAATTTGCAGCAAAGTCCAATTTCCCAAATGTGATCAGTGCTATTGACTGCACTCATATTGCTATAAGGGCACCGAGTGAAAATGAATTTGCCTTTGTTAACAGGAAGCATTTTCATTCTCTCAATGTCCAAGTTATATGTGACGCGGACATGGTCCTCACAAATGTTGCCACCCGGTGGCCTGGTTCAACCCATGATTCATTTATATTGAGACATAGCAGCGTTGGGCGGAGACTGGATGCTGGAGCTGTGCACGATGGTTGGCTTCTGGGTGCGGGTGATTAATGCGTAAATCCTGAAAGTATTTGTAACCATTCTTAGACCATTTCTAAATATTCAACCCTTTACTCATTCAGTTATGTTGTAGGTGACAGTGGGTATCCGCTGAAACGGTGGCTGCTCACACCATTTATGAACCTCCAAATGCCTGAGGAGACCACTTACAACCTGCACTACAGCCAGGCGCGCGCTGTTGTGGAGCGCACCATCGGGCTCCTGAAGGGCAGATGGCGTTGTCTGGATGCCACGGGGGGAGCGCTATGTTACAGACCCGAAAAGGTCTGTAGGATTGTTAGGGCCTGTGCTGTGCTGCACAATGTGGCACAGCTACAAAATGTGCCTTTGCAAGCTGAAGAGGTCAACCTTGATCTCGATCCCTATCCCCAGGCATTCCACCCAAACGCAGGAGCCATGCGCCAGCGCGAGGAGGTGATGCACCGCTTGTAAATAATTAGGCATGGAAACAAATGATTACTTTTTAAGAAATTCTTTAATGCTGGCATTTAATGCAGACAACTCATTTTTTATTTCTTTTAACTCCCGGGTGACCTCACGGACGGTGTCCACATGTTCCCGCTGCACTGCAGCACTGCATCTGTTAGGACACGGGCGCTGGTGGCTGGTTTTGGCATGGATGCACATGCATCGGAGGCCGTGGACGTCCTTGGGACCTCCACTGCCGCAGCCGACACACTGCTGGCCTCACTGACACACCCAGCAACCGCGAGGGAATTTTTTTGTTAATAAAATACTTTTTCTGGATGAAGACTCATTTCAATTAATTTCACACCCATTTCAAACAAGGGGGCACACGTGCAAAGTGAGGTGGTTCCTTGATACACAACTAAAAAAAAAAAAAAATACATACCCGAGTCCTCGGCTGGTTCATGTGGCCCAGCATCGGTGTCACCCTCCTCCTCACGCACAACTCCACTCAGGAGGGTTTCCCCTATAATGCCAGCCAGTTTTTGATCCAGTGGGGTGAGCTCCGGCTCCCCCTTCCCCCCGCCCGTTGCACGGACGCTTTGGTGGGGTGCCGCTAGCCTGGGCCCGCCCATCCTAAGCGTGACGCAACATGAGGGCCTGTTGCGAGCTTAGTCTGGCCAGGCAAGCTATCTACAGCTCTTCCAAGCTCCCGAAAAATCGGGAACCAATCAACTTTGAGCATCTCCAACGGCCCTGGGTAGAGGCGTGTTCAAGGCAGTGACGTAGTAGAACTGCGACCGGAAGCCATAGATTGTTTACAGAATCTATGCCGGAAGCGCTTCGTTCACTAGAAACATTACGAACATGGAGCAAGTTCTCATTGAAAACGGAGCAAAGAGCAGCCCTGGAGGTATTTATTGAAAGGAAGGACGTTTTCGCCTTGCTCCCGACCGGCTTCGGTAAGAGTTTAATCTACCAGTTAGCCCCGTCGCGTCGCATACATCAGAAGAAAGAGTGATGTGATTGGTTTAAGCTTCGTCACAGCTTTTTCTGGCTTTGACCAGTAGCAAACTGAGGCATTTCAGGGAGGCGGGTCAACCACGGGCTCTGGGAAACGGTTGGGCTTAATATCTTGGCCAGACCAATAGCTCGTAGAGCTTTGCAGTCGCGTTAGCCAGACTAGTGTGCCGCGATCCTCTTCTTGGCGTCCACCTTTATGTCGTACCATTTTTTTTTTTTTAACCTCTGCCATAGTACAGCCTTGTGAAGCTACAGAATTGACCGCATCGGCCACATGCTGCCATTCGCATGTTTTTTTTTTCGCATTTGTAACTCCCGTACTATGGCCTCCAAACAAAACAGCTCGACGCTGCTCCACTTCATCTACTAGCACTTCAACTTCACAGTCAGTGAAGTTGTGCTTCTTTGTCTTTCCTTCTGTTTTGGGCATGTTGTCCACAGATATCAATATTCATTAAGGGCGTTTCGCTGAATATTTATAGGCAATTGTGGGTGTGTCTTGAGGTACGCACAGGTGCCGCAAATTTAGAGTGGATTGTGATTTATAAAGGGAAATTGGCGTGGAACGTGCGTGCACACGGTTTTATAAATCAGAATATTTCTGTGCGCATGCACATTCTGAGTTTCATGCATACACCATCTTCTGGCATAAATCCTGCGCAAAGTTTTATAAATGAGGCCCCTGGTCTTTTTTGTAAGAAATGGACGCCATGTACCCCAGACCAAAGGCAAAAAGAACCATCCAGACTGTCACCAGCAACAAGTCCAAATGTCAGAGTCTGTCATGGTATGGAGTTGTCAATGCCCTTGGCAAAGGTAACTTCTGTGATGGCAACATTAATGCAGAAAAGTACATTGAGATATTGGAGCAACATATGTAGCCTTCAAGATGACCTCTTTTCCAGGGCTATTTCAACAAGACAATGCAAAACCACATTCTGTACACATGGAAGAAGAGGGTGCCTGTCTCCAATAGAGAATGTGTGGCAAATTTTGAAACGAAAAATATGACTACAACGACCCCGTACTGTTGCACACCTTAGGACCCATTTGCAGGAAGAATGGGACAAAATAACACCTGAAACACTTCATCACTTGGTGTCTTCAGTCCCTAAACATCTTTTAAGTGTTTTGAGAAGGAATGGAAACATTTATAAAGTGGTAAATGCTTTACTGTCCCAACTTTTTTGAAACGTGTTGCAAGAATCAAAATTGAAATGTGTTTATTTTGAAAAATGATAAAATTCATGTAGTAAAACCTCAAATAATGTGCTGGTGTATTGTTTTGAGTGCAGTACAATTTATTTCCAAATCATTGTTTCCAGTTTTAATTTCTATTTCAACATACCATCCCAACTGTTTCTGAGTTGGGGTTGTAAGTTCTACCCAGAATATACAAAGTACCTGACCTAGGGAATATGACTGACTGACTGAAGCATAATGAGCTTCATAGCAGAAATGGAGCTCCAAAGTCAGTTTAAATGAAGCCATCGCCTAATGGTTAGAGAAGCAGCTTTGGGACCAAAAGGTTACCAGTTTGATTGCCTGGACCAGCAGGAATGGCTGAAGTGCCTTTGAGCACTTTGAGCCTTTGAACCCACAACTGCTCCCCAGGCTGCTCTGGGCATGTTGTACGTCACTCTGGATAAGAGCATCTGCTAAATGCGGTTAATGTAATGTAAAAATGCTCAAATTCCAGCATTTTGGTGTTTTTTCAAAGCTACTGAAGAGCTCTGGTTTTAACCCTTATACAATTGCGTATTATAACGCATTGGTCTTTGCAGGCTGGTACTATTGGGCTATCTGACTTCACAAGTGCAGATCTCGCAGGCTTTCTGTGAAAGAATGCAGTCATGTGACCAGAGTGCACTCTATTTGCATGGATTGGGACCTTTTGGTGTTCAAAAAGAGCAACTGAATGCATGCATAATTAATAGAATGCACCATATCACCATGTATCGTTACACCTGTACTGAGAAGGGGAATGTAGGATTATGGGTATTTCTAATTTGTATATTCATTGAATCAAGATTTTTTTTGATGAGCTAAATGTGTAAGTACTTCTTCTGTTGTCCAGTGACATTGCTATACCCCTGCTCCAAAGGAGGAGGGTAATACTGGTTTACCTCTGTCCGTCCATCTGTATCTCTGTCCATCCGAAACACCCTTTTTCTCAGCAACCACAAATCATAGCCACTTGGTACCAAACTTCAGCTTGGGGTTCTAGACCATGTATTCCATTTTCAGGTCTGTCGCACATCAACTTCCTGTTTACCAACCGAATGAATTTATGAAACATACAACCCCGATTCCAAAAAAGTTGGGACAAAGTACAAATTGTAAATAAAAACGGAATGCAATAATTTACAAATCTCAAAAACTGATATTGTATTCACAATAGAACATAGACAACATATCAAATGTCGAAAGTGAGACATTTTGAAATTTCATGCCAAATATTGGCTCATTTGAAATTTCATGACAGCAACACATCTCAAAAAAGTTGGGATGGGGCAATAAGAGGCTGGAAAAGTTAAAGGTACAAAGAAGGAACAGCTGGAGGACCAAATTGCAACTCATTAGGCCAATTAGCAATAGGTCATTAACATGACTGGGTATAAAAAGAGCATCTTGGAGTGGCAGCGGCTCTCGGAAGTAAAGATGGGAAGAGGATCACCAATCCCCCTGATTCTGCGCCGACAAATAGTGGAGCAATATCAGAAAGGAGTTCAACAGTGTAAAATTGCAAAGAGTTTGAACATATCATCTACAGTGCATAATATCAAAAGATTCAGAGAATCTGGAAGAATCTCTGTGTGTAAGGGTCAAGGCTGGAAAACCATACTGGGTGCCCGTGATCTTCAGGCCCTTAGACGGCACTGCATCACATACAGGCATGCTTCTGTATTGGAAATCACAAAATGGGCTCAGGAATATTTCCAGAGAACATTATCTGTGAACATAATTCACCGTGCCATCCGCTGTTGCCAGCTAAAACTCTATAGTTCAAAGAAGAAACCGTATCTAAACGTGATCCAGAAGCGCAGACGTCTTCTCTGGGCCAAGGCTCATTTAAAATGGACTGTGGCAAAGTGAAAAACTGTTCTGTGGTCAGACGAATCAAAATTTGAAGTTCTTATGGAAATCAGGGAAGCCGTGTCATTCAGACTAAAGAGGAGAAGGACGACCCGAGTTATCAGCGCTCAGTTCAGAAGCCTGCATCTCTGATGGTATGGGGTTGCATTAGTGTGTGTGGCATGGGCAGCTTACACATCTGGAAAGACACCATCAATGCTGAAAGGTATATCCAGGTTCTAGAGCAACATATGCTCCCATCCAGACGATGTCTCTTTCAGGAAAGACCTTGCATTTTCCAACATGACAATGCCAAACCACATACTGCATCAATTACAGCATCATGGCTGCGTAGAAGAAGGGTCCGGGTACTGAACTGGCCAGCCTGCAGTCCAGATCTTTCACCCATAGAAAACATTTTGCGCATCATAAAACAGAAGATACGACAAAAAAGACCCAAGACAGTTGAACAAGTAGAATCCTACATTAGACAAGAATGGGTTAACATTTCCTATCCCTAAACTTGAGCAACTGGTCTCCTCAGTCCCCAGACGTTTACAGACTGTTGTAAAGAGAAAAGGGGATGTCTCACAGTGGTAAACATGGCCTTGTCCCAACTTTTTTGAGATGTGTTGTTGTCATGAAATTTAAAATCACCTAATTTTTCTCTTTAAATGATACATTTTCTCAGTTTAAACATTTGATATGTTATCTATGCTCTATTCTGAATAAAATATGGAATTTTGAAACTTCCACATCATTGCATTCCGTTTTTATTTACAATTTGTACTTTGTCCCAACTTTTTTGGAATCGGTGTTGTATAGGGTGGATTTTGATGGTATTTCAAGAAGCAAAATGCCATTTCAAAATGACAGTTTACCAGGATGCCATTTGAAATCCCTGGGGAGAGACACTGCTCTTTATTTACTTGTTTCAGGGTTCATTATTTGTTGAAGTTAACATTCATAGTAAGTGTCCTATTCCTTCGATTGCTTGCATTCCGATATAAGCGAGAGCGGGGGGATACGTAAGTGAGCAGTAGCTCACATTTTGATCTTGTATTAAACCTGCAATTTCAAGCAATATATTATTTAATATAGGAACAATTCTAATTGACCTTTCAAATTTAATAACTTTAAATAAGTCAACATCAAAAAGAAAAGATGGAAATCCTTGTAAAATTTTCCAGTGGTGCCCAAATACAGTTTCTCATTCAAAGAAACATGCAAAACTTGTACATTTAAAACATAAGTGTAAAGATGGCGCCGGCGGCCGATGCTGCTGCAGCCTGTGAGCTCTTGCACACTGTAGTGTCAAAGCTTCAGACATTGCACCCCCAGTCCCTGCTCCTAATCTCCGGTGACTTTAATCATGCTTCCCTGTCCTCCACTCTCCCAACCTTCACTCAGTATGTCACGTGCCACACCAGAGACAATAGAACTTTGGATTTAATGTATGTGAACACCAAGGACGCATATAGCTCATCATCCCTCCCCCCGCTAGGCCGTTCTGACCACAATCTGGTTCACTTGTCCCCTACATACATACCTATGGTGAATAAACAACCACCCACCAAGAGGTATGTAAGGAGCTGGTCTGAGGAGACCAGTATGGCACTGAGGAACTGCTTTGGCACCACGGACTGGGATGTGTTGTGTGAACCTCACGGGCAGTGTTGCCAGATTGGGCGGTTTCCCGCCCAAGTTGGGCGGTTTCAAGTGCATTTTGGTGGGTTTTGAACATATTTTGGGCTGGAAAACGTCAGCAGTATCTGGCAACACTGCTCACGGGGATGACATTGATAGCCTGACAACCTGCATCATGGATTACATTAATTTTTGTGTAGAAAACACTGTGCCTATCAGGAGGGTATGGTGTTTTCCCAACAATAAACCCTGGGTGACCTCTGAACTAAAAGCCCTATTAAATGAGAAGAGGGTTTTTAAATCTGGTGACAAGGAGGAGATGAGGAGAGTGCAGAGGGAGCTGAAGAGGGGGATAAGGAGAGGCAAGGACAGCTACAGGAGGAAGCTGGAGGAGCGCCTCAAGGGGAGCAACGCCGGAGAGGTATGGAGAGGCCTGAAAACCATCTCTGGCCACACAAAGGACAGTGGGAGGGGCCCTGTATTTGGGGGCCAGGACTGGGCAAATGAGTTGAATCTCTTTTTCAACAGATTTGACTGTGCCACCCCACCCTCCCCTACTCACCATAGTCCTGACCTGTCGGTGATATCACTCCCCCCCCCCCCCCCCATAATACCTCTGACACCAACAGCTCCCTCCTCACACCACATCACCCCCCTCCGCTCCCTGCCAGACCAATCCACACACTCCACCCCTGACCTCACTCTACAGGAGTCACACCTTGGCTACACTCCTCGCCTCTCCATAACAGCTGATCAGGTGTTGAAGGAGCTGAGGAGGACCAAGATGAGGAAAGCTGCTGGCCCTGATGGTATCAACTCCAGACTGCTTAAGGACTGTGCAGATCAGCTCTGTGAGATACTTCTGTACATCTTCAACCTGAGCCTCAGTCTAGAGAGAGTTTCACTTCTGTGGAAAACATCATGTGTGGTTCCAGTTCCCAAGACTGCGCACCTCAGGGAGCTCAACCACTTTAGGCCAGTAGCTTTAATGTCTCACCTGATGAAGATCATGGAGAGGATTGTTCTCTCCCACCTCCGACACTTGGTGAACAGCGAGATGGACCCCCTGCAGTTCGCATATTGACCGGGCATTGGTGTGTATAATGCTGTCATCTACCTGCTGCACCGGTCACTTTTACACCTGGAGGGCACTAGGAGCACTGTGAGAGTCATGTTCTTTGACTTCTGCAGTGCTTTCAGCACAATCCAGCCATCACTGCTTGGGGAAAGCTGGAGGGAGCTGGTGTCAACTGCCACCTGGCTGCATGGATCAACGACTACCTCATTAACAGACCGCAGTATGTGAGGCTCCGTGACTGTGTGTCTGATGTGGTAGTCTGCAGCACGGGGGCTCCATAGGGTACAGTGCCCTCTCCTTTCCTTTTTTCACTTTACACGTCTGACTTGAGCTACAACACGGACAGCTGCCACCTCCAGAAGTTCTCAGATGATACAGCCATCGTTGGACGTGTGTCAGAGGGGGACGATCTGGAGTACAGAGAGGTCATCACCAACTTTGTCGCCTGGTGCGAAATGAACCACCTGCGCATCAACGCCAGCAAGACAAAGGAGATGGTGATCGATTTCAGAAGGGCGGCTCCTCAAGTTGCACCAGTGAACATCCAGGGGTTGGACATTGAGATCGTGGTGGAGTACAAATACCTGGGTGTTCACCTCAACAACAAACTGGACTGGACAAACAACACTGATGTCCTGTACAAGAAGGGCCAAAGTCGTCTCCACCTGTTGAGAAGCCTGAGGTCTTTTGGTGTGTGCAGGACACTGCTTAGGACTTTTTATGACTCTGTGGTGGCATCAGCGACCCCCCCCACACACACACACACACTGTGGTCTGCTGGGGCTGTGGAAGTTCAGAGAGGGACAGGAAGAAACTTAATAAACTGGTCAGAAGGGCTGCCTCAGTCTTGGACTGTCCTCTGGACTCCATTGAGGAGGTGGGTGAGAGGAGGATGTTAGCCAAGCTGACATCAATCATGGATAATCCCTCTCACCCCCTACATGAGGCTGTGGGGGCTTTAAGCAGCTCTTTTAGTAGTAGACTGCTACACCCACAGTGTAAGAAGGAGAGATACCGCAGGTCATTCATACCTACTGCTGTCAGACTGTATAACACCCACAACTTGTAATGTAGCACCAATAACCTGTTTGTCGTTATATTTGCACTACTTCACCACTACTACCTCTGCCATCTCATCAATGCAATTGATATGTCAATCTTTTTAATCTTTCGTTTGTCTAATTTTTATTTCAGTTTTATTTGTTATCTGTATGACAATTCCTTGCTACTGTAACACATGAATTTCCCCGATGTGGGATCAATAAAATGAATCTAATCTAAAGTGTCCATGACAATAATGAAAGGTCTTGTGTTTTTTTTTTTTTTTTAAGAAATCATCTTCAGCTGTAATTACTGTTAAGATGCCAATAGACAGTAGACTATTCAATACTGCACCAGTGTAATACTTCCATTGTACTACACCCATCCACACTGTACAGTACCTAGGTTCAACAATTACATAATATAACTGTTCAATACCTCACTCAGTGTGCAATACTCGTGATAACTTTTTTCTACCATAGTCATTATTTTAACACTTTTATGTGCACTAATTTGTTACAATACTGCGAGTTGGCCTAGTGGTTAGCATGTCCGCCTCTCGATCGGGAGATCGTGAGTTCTACTCACGGTTGGGTCATACCAAAGACCATCATAAAAATGGTACCTACTGCTGTCTGTCTGGCAAGGCACGCTGCAATACAGATGCGAGTGGGGAGTCAAACTCTTGCGGTTACCAGAGGACCAGCCCCCCACTGTAACCCTAGCTATGTAATAGGCGAGAGGCCGAGGGCTATGGAAACGGAGATCGGCGCTGCCCTATGTGCCACATGGCGTGCAAAAGACTTTGAATTGTTGCAATAACTTTTTTTTTTTTGTCCATCTCCACAATTATTTTCCTTCCGTACGGTTGGTTATTTATGTGCAATAATATATGATTTACGTTTAACATGTCTGTTTAATTTTGTAATTTCTTTTCTCTACTTGAGTGCAGATGAACTCCGTTTCCCCTTGGGAGTGTTGAAGTATTTCTGATTCTGATGTGATACTGAGTTTAAAAAAAAAAAACTATGGTACCCAGATAAGATTTAAATTTTAATTATTCTTTCTTATTGCTGGTCAGAGAAATGAAATGTGCATCTCAATTCCTTGTCAAAGCCCAGCGATCTTAACAAATGCTTCAGTCTCTGCATGAAAGTGGACATTTAAACTTCAAAGTAAAGCACACTGCACTCTGACCGCACCTTTTACATGAATAACGAAGGAGGTATTTTCAGTCTTCATTCTGAGGACTGACAAAAAGGCCATATAACTACAGTGTCTTGCAAAAGTATTCCTTCCCATTGGTGTTTTGTCGCTGTACAAGCTGGAATTGAAATGTATTTTTGGGGGCTTAGTACCATTTGGTTTACACAGCATGCCTACCACTTTAAAGGCACAAATTGTTGTTGTTTTTTTGTGACACAAACAATAATTAAGATGTTGGCTGCTGGCCTAACAGTGTGCTTATGAGAATCATATTTTTTTTCAAAAAACAACCCTGTAGCCACTCCTGGCTTGAGATAAAGCAGAATTCGTTTCTGCTTGATTAAATTTAACTGTTTATTGTACCTTGTATACACACGTAACATAAGCAGTATTCTATGAAGAATAGCCCGCTGTCTGTTGAATACAGACATGTTAAATTGAATGATACAGCTCTGATTCTTTTCAAACTATTTTTGCCTGATGTTGCCTTGATTTTGTATTGTTAATTTCTTTCTTTCACTCGTAAACCTTCTGGGATGGAAACCATGCAAACAGATACATGACAGTAATTGCAACATTTCAAGTTTGTGATAATGTATATAATGCGTTCACATAATGACAGGCACAAGAAACAAGAATTTTGTCTTTCAAATGCTCGATACTGATGAATGGTGCACTGCATGATGAGTGACAGCTTGTCTTTCGGTGCAGATGATATGGTGCATAATTCAGTGTTACATCAAGTGAGAGTCATGTTAACTGTGAGTTTAGCCAAAATGGGGAAAAATTACTATCCTAAACTTCATCCCTAGTCCTAACCATAACCAAACACTAACGTCATGCTCATTAGCCACACTTTTTGTGCTGCTAGTCAGGCTGGCCATGTAGACAGCCAAAGTAATGTAATGCCTCATGCTCATGATGGAGCTATTCTTTAATTAGTGCTGACCTCCATTTTATCTAGAGACCCGTCAGCCCATCTTTTCAACAGCCAATACCAGTGTTGTAGTCGAGTCACTAAACCTCGGGTCCGAGTCCAGTCTCGAGTCCCCAGTGTTCAAATCCAAGTCTCATCTCATCTCATTATCTCTAGCCACTTTATCCTGTTCTACAGGGTCGCAGGCAAGCTGGAGCCTATCCCAGCTGACTACGGGTGAAAGGCAGGGTACACCCTGGACAAGTTGCCAGGTCATCACAGGGCTGACACATAGACACAGACAACCATTCACACTCACATTCACACCTACGGTCAATTTAGAGTCACCAGTTAACCTAACCTGCATGTCTTTGGACTGTGGGGGAAACCGGAGCACCCGGAGACACGGGGAGAAAATGCAAACTCCGCACAGAAAGGCCCTCGTCGGCCACGGGGCTTGAACCTGGACCTTCTTGCTGTGAGGCGACAGCGCTAACCACTACACCACCGTGCCGCCCCCCAAGTCCAAGTCATTAAAAAAAATTTCGAGTCGAGTCCACGGTTGATCTGAGTTGAGTCCAAGAACAAGACTGCAATTGCACCATTTGACAGTGGCTGTTTTAGCGCCATTAACGCTAGTTTGTTCCTGAACATGACGTATGAACAGGTGAATGTGCGTTCTGTTTATCAGGGAGCGTGAAGTATTCTGTCAGAGATGGTTGGGAGACGGATGTAAGTGCAGAAGGTGTGTTAATTAATACAAGTGAAGACAGGTAAACAATCCAGAATGGCAGGCAAAATTGTAAAACGATGAAACGGGCAGTAGGTCGAGCGAGGCACAAACAGGCTATTGTAGACTCGGCAGAATCAAAGACGAGAAACAGGAGATCAGGGATCAGGAAAACAAACAAGGAAATAAGGCTCGGTATTGTCAGCAATGCAACTCAATACTTTGCAAAGTGTGTTTTCACAGTTTTTATATAGGCGCGCTGATTGCACTTTAATCCTGTGCAGGTGCGAGTCGTTTTTGGCATGTGCACGAGAGTCCGGAGTGCGCCCAAGTCTATCTGATGCACGCGTGCAGGTGTGACACTCTTGCACGAAATGAGTACGAAAATTAATGTAGATATAAATATTTTATGGCAAATTATTATGTCATGTTTACAAAAAACGAGTCCTCGTCTCCAATTTACGAGTCCTAATGCAGTTAATGCACGAGTCTGAGTCGTCAGTGCTCAAGTCCAAGTCAAGTCACGAGTCCTTAAAATTAGGGCATGAGTTGGACTCGAGTACTACAAGCCTGACCAATACTAGAAGTTGACTGGTAATTTTCTGCAATCACTGGCTTCAAAATTCCTATTAGAGAAAATTATCCATCCATTATCTATAGCCGCTTATGATGAAACAAAAATGAGCAATGTTAATTGCACTGCCAAATCAAAATAAACGCCAGTGGATGAGTGGGGACCCCAAACAACACAATAAATCTGCATCCCACATGCATGTTTCTCTGGTACAGTGTTTGCTCTCACTTATTTCTGAAGCGGGACGTGATTTGCTGCTCAGAATTGATAGCATGTTTCCATTGGCCAATGCGCAGCACGGCAACCAACCATGGTCCTTGTTTCATCCTACAGCCAGGTTCAGCTGTAGCAACAGAATAAAGGTTGGCCTCCACAACCAACTTAGCATCTGTACATTGGACTGCGTTGTCCGTCTAAGCTACGCCAAGATAGCCATTGAGGACTTCCTATTTGAGGAAGCCGCAGAACTTTTCATGCAGCCTCATCTGAAGTGTGTGTGTGAAATCTCTAATGCTTACACAAGCTCAATATGTACATGTAAAGGTTAGCTTCTGTGGTTGGGACAGCCATTACCAATTTACCACGCCGTGCTAATCAGGACTGGGCATTGCAAAATTGGGCACAAAGGCTACATGTGCAATAAAATGGCATAAAATAAAGAACTTTCTTGAAATTATTTGAGCTGATGGATTCCTTTTTCAGAAATTCACTACCTCAACCACCTTATTTTAAGAACTTTTCCCAACTGATTTTCATGTCAAGATTGCACCAGAGGGCCCCAAATTTGCTTCAATATTTCAAATTTTCCTGGAGGAGTGTGCCCCTGGACCCCCCTTAGCAGTTCTTCGCTTGGTCATCAGACTCCCTTCTCTCAATTTCTAGACAATACCCTGCTTCTGACTCAAGTTTCTGAAAATCACCATATTGTGATTAAAATCTGAACCAAATTCTGGCACATGATATTACTGACTCGCTTCATTTTTTTTTCTCATAAATTTGGACAGGCCACCCTCAGGAATTTATACAAATTAAGCATCTTTGTTTTTAAGTGAAATGACTTCTTGCCACTCGAGAAACCGGCGCTCTGGATTGCTGTTGGTTATTTGGTTTATAGATGGACAATTTCTCGCTGTATGATAAATTAATGGACAGGGCAAGTTCTCTAGCCAAATCCTGTTTTGCATTTGACAAAAGACCACCTGTATGTTAGATTATCTGAGCAGGTCATGTGAAATGTTGAACTCAGGCTGAGGCATTGCTGATTTAGACTACATCTTATGTAATTCATAGTCCCTATATACATACAGTGGTGGGCAAAAGTTTACATACCCCAACAGAATGTTTTGTTTCTTGGCTATTTCTAAGAGAAATTGAATGATAATACACAAAAACCTTTATTTCACTTGTGGTTAATGGTTGGCTGAAGCCATTTATTGTCAAGAAAATGTCAAGAAAATGTTAACTCTTTTTAAACCATTATGACAACAAAAAAACTACACAAATGACCCTGATCAAAAGTTTACATACCCCAATTCTTAATACTGTGTATTTCCCCCTTTAACATCAATAACAGCTTGAAGTCTTTTGTGATAGTTGTCAATGAGTCTCTTTATCTTTTCAGATGGGAAAGCTGCCCATTCTTCTTGGCAAAAAGCCTCCAGTTCCTGTAAAGTCTGGGGCTGTCTTGCATGGACTGCACGTTTGAGGTCTCCCCAGAGTGGCTCAATAATGTTGAGGTCAGGAGACTGAGATGGCCACTCTAAGACCTTCACTTTATGCTGTTGTAGCCACTGACAAGTTGATTTGGCCTTGTGTTTTGGATCATTGTCATGCTGGAATGTCCAAGTTCGTCCTATGCGCAGCTTCCGGGCTGAGGCGTGTAGATTTTCCTCCAGTATCTTTTGATAAGTGACTGCATTCATCCTGCCATCAACTCTTACCAAATTTCCAGTGCCTTTGTAGTTCACACATCCCCAAAGCATCAGAGATCCACCACCATGTTTCACTGTGGGAATGGTGTACTTTTCATCATAGGCCTTGTTGATTCCTCGCCAGATGTAGCGTTTAGTGTTGTGCCCAAAAAGTTCAATTTTGGTCTCATCACTCCACACAACTTTTTGCCAGAAGGTTTGGGGTGTGTCTCTGTGCAGTCTGGCATATCGTAGACGGGCTTCTTTGTGGCATTTGCGTAGAAGGGGCTTTCTTCTGGCAACTCTCCCATGCAGCCCATTTCTTCTCAAGAGTCTCCTAATTGTACTCTTTGAAACATCCACATCAACTTGTTTCAGAGAATCTCAAAGTTCACCAGATGTTATTTGGGGCTTCTTCTTTACATCACGCACAATTCTTCTAGCAGTGGTGGGTGAAATTTTTCTTGGTCTACCTGAACGGGCTTTGGTGTCTACAGAGCCCCTGACTTTCCACTTCTTGATTATTGTTTGAACAGTGCTGACTGACATTTTTAATTGCTTTGATATTTTCTTATATCCCTTCCCTGATTTATAAAGTTCAGCTACCTTTTCACGCAGGTCCTTTGACAATTCCTTTGATTTTCCCATGGCTCAATCTCAAAGATGACGTGCAGCACTGGATGAGGGATAAAAGGTTCTCTCAAAAGTCCAGCAATTTACTGACTTTTATTTTCACCCACTAATTAGAAGAAAACAGATCACAGGTGAAGGTAGTTGCCTTTAATTGCCATTCAGTCCTGTTTATGTCAAATTGTGTACAGGTTTTCAGGCCAATTCACAGGGGTATGTAAACTTTTGATCAGGGTCATTTAGGTAGTTTTTGTTGTTTTCATGGTTTTCAAAGAGTAAACGCAGTAATGAATGCAATAAATAGCTTCAGCCAACCATTAACCACAAGTGAAATAAAGGTTTTTGTGTATTATCATTCAATTTCTCTTAGAAATGGGCAAGAAACGAAATATTCTGTTGGGGTATGTAAACTTTTGCCCACCACTGTAGTCAAGTGGATATTTGAAGCTAGCTGGCAAATCAGCTTATTTCTGACAGTTGGCATTTGAGCATGAGTCTCAAGTCTAATTCATCGTATTAGAGCTCATTCTGGAACAATCAGAAACATCCTACACCCTCTGGCCTAGAAAAATTTGATCAGGCCATCATGGGAAGATGATATCAAGACACATGAGTCACCGCTTCTCGTATCATGTGGTCTTTATAATGTTTGCCATTATTAAATGTGTTTTGGACATTTGGGAAGACTACCAAGGTGCTCAAATCGTAGACTGTGCTCATGACCACTTCCTTAGGAACACCATATGACTATTGACAGGAGTAGAACCTGATGCTGTTGTAGCTCATTGGCCTCAAGATTTGATCTGTGAATTCTGAAAAGCTTTTCTCCTCACCATGGTTGTAAAGAGTGGTATTTAATTATCAATAATTTTCATTATCATAACCCTCCCATTAGCTCAAACCAGTCTAGTCTTTTGTTGTTTTTGTAAATATACACTCATGCTAAATGTGATACCTGCAACACAGTCCAAAAAAAAAATTGGTACAAGGTATGTTTACCGTTATGTTACATGACCTTTTCTTTTAAAGGAACAGTCCACCGTACTTCCATAATGAAATATGCTCTTATCTGAATTGAGACGAGCTGCTCCGTACCTGTCCGAGCTTTGCGCGACCTCCCAGTCAATCAGACGCAGTCAGACGCACTGTCACTCCTGTTAGCAATGTAGCTAGGCTCAGTATGGCCAATGGTATTTTTTGGGGCTGTAGTTAGATGCGACCAAACTCTTCCGCGTTTTTCCTGTTTACATAGGTTTATATGACCAGTGATATGAAACAAGTTCAGTTACACAAATTGAAACGTGGCGATTTTCTATGCTATGGAAAGTCCGCACTATAATGACAGGCGTACTAACAACTTCTGCGTGCTTCGGCAGCGCATTGATACGGAGCTCAGATATCAATGCGCTGCCGAAGCGCGCAGAAGGTGTTAGTACGCCTGTCATTATAGTGCGGACTTTCCATAGCATAGAAAATCGCTACGTTTCAATTTGTGTAACTGAACTTGTTTCATATCACTGGTCATATAAACCTATGTAAACAGGAAAAACGTGGAAGAGTTTGGTCGCATCTAACTACAGCCCCAAAAAATACCATTGGCCATACTGAGCCTAGCTACATTGCTAACAGGAGTGACAGCGCGTCTGACTGCGTCTGACTGACTGGGAGGTCGCGCAAAGCTCGGACAGGTACGGAGCAGCTCGTCTCAATTCAGATAAGAGCATATTTCATTATGGAAGTACGGTGGACTATTCCTTTAACAACACTCAGTAAGCATTTGGGAACTGAAGACACGAATTGCTGAAGTTTTGACCGTGTAATCCTTTCCCTTTGTTGCTTGTCCCTGTTATCAGATTTTGTGCTTCAAAACGCACCACACATTTTAAGCGGGCAGGCGGGTGGGGGGCAGGCCAGTTTAGCGCCTGCACTCTTTTTTTTACTATGACGCCACACTGTTGCAATACAGGCAAAATTTGGATTGGTGTTGTCTTGCTGGAATATGCTGTGTAAACTTTTGTTGTGTGAAAATCTAGTCTGAAAATTAGTCTTTTCAATACATTTTTTTTTTGTTAGGAAACTGTGTAAAACGGAAATAAAAATAGAATCCAATGATTTGAGATGAGATTTGCAAAACATTTCCGACATATATTCAATTAAATACAATACTAAGACAAGGTATTTAATGTACAAACTCATGAACTTTGTTGTTTTAGTAAATATACACTCATGCTAAATGTGGTGCCTGCAACACATTCGGAAAAAAAAATTGGGACAAGGCATGTTTACCGCTATGTTACATGACCTTTTTCTTTGAACAACACTTGGTAAGCATTTGGGAACTGAAGACACTAATTGTTGAAGTTTTGACCATGTAATCCTTTCCCTTTGTTGCTTGTCCCTGTTATCAGATTTTGTGCTTCAAAACGCAGCACACATTTTAAGTGGGGGGGCAGGCCAGTTTACCGCCTGCACTCTTTTACTGTGATGCCACACTGTTGCAATACAGGCAAAATTTGGATTGGCATTGTCTTGCTGGAATATCCGTGAAAAAGATGTTGTCTGGATGGCAGCATATATTGCTCTAAAACCCGTATGTACCTTTTGGCATTGTTGGTGCCTTCACAGATGTGCAATCTATCCATGCTGTGGGTAGTAAAACATCCCCATACCATCACAGATGCTGGTTTTTGAACTTTCTGCTGGTAACAATCTAGATGGTCCTTCTTCCTTTTTAGCACGGAGGACACAACGTCCATGATTTCCAAAAAACAATTTGAAATGTGGACTCGTCAGGCCACAGCACACTTTTCCACTTTGCATCAATCTGTTTCAGATGAGCTCAGGCCCAGAGAAGTCAGCAGTTTTTCTGGATGATGTTGATATATGGCAATCACTTTGCATGGTAGATGCAGTGACAAACTGTGTTTCCCAACAGTGTTTTTGCAAAGTGTTCCCAAGACCATGTAGTAATATCCTTTATACAATGGATCGAAGATCACAGGTATTCAGTGTTGGTTTTCGGCCTTGCCCCTTATGTACGGAGATTTCTATGGATTCTCTGAATCTTTTGATGATTGTCAGTAGTGAAATCCATAAATTCCTTGCAGTTGTACATTGCAGGGTTGTAAAACGTACGACACTGCTCTTAAACTGTTGGACTATTTGTTCACGCAGTTTTTCATAAAGTGGTGAACTTTTTCCCCATCCTTGCTTGTGAGCGTTTCCAATTACAGATTAACCTGTTTACCTGTAGAATGTTCCACACGAGTGTGGTGGGTAGTGTGTGTGCATATGTGTGGTTTTTTTTGTTTTGTTTTTTAACCATTCCACAACATTCCTAGTCTTTTGTTGCTCCTGTCCCAACTTTTTTGGGAATGTGTTGCAGGCATCAAATTTAGAACGAGTCTATATTTACAAAAAAACAAACAAACACAAAGTTGATCAATTTGAACATTTAAATATCTTGTCTTTGTACTGTGTTCAGTTGAATATAGGTTGAAAAGGATTTGCAGATCATTTGCATTCTGTTTTTATTTATCTTTTATACAGTGTCCCAACTTTTTTGGAATTGGGGTTGTCGGCTTGGCATTGCTTTATTTTGCTATATTAAAATGCAGGCCAGGTATAGTACCTCACAAACATGGTAATTCCTATATGTGCGTCTGTGTGGTTTATAAACAGTTCTCCCTACCTAAATCCCCTCATCCTCTTCTGCATAATTCTTGCTTATTTATTCTGGTGAATTAGCATTCTGTTGTGTTTACTCACTGTTTTATAATTTATCAGTGTTTCCTGCATTGATCAGCTCCTCCTGTTTGACTAATGAGCAGTTCATACTTTACCTTTTCAGAACCCCTGTGTGATTTTAAAGCTAATTAGACACTGCTCTGTTATCTCCGTCATAATTAGTGCTCTCGTCCTTACCATCCTGCTCTCGCGCGCACACACATGCACAAACATAGAATCCTCCTTAGGCTAATGCTCATTTCAGTAGTGGTGAGACATCAGAATGTGAGCAATGTATGATTCAAGTTTTATTTGCGTCATCTTTATTTTTTTGACGTAGGTAAATTTAATATCTTCACATTGCAATATAAATGCATAATCAAAGGAAGTACACAAGTTGTAATGGCCCTATTATGCACCTTAGTAGAATGTTAGGCATTAAAGCACAATAGACCTGAGTCAAGGTCAAGTCAAAGTCCCTCTCATGGTCTGCCTGGTCTTCCCAGGCAGGCTCCTGTCCCAGTACTAACCAGCTCTTTGAGGTGTATGGGTGCAACGCCGATCTCCATTTTAATAGCCCTTGGCCTCTTGCCTATATAGCGAGGGTTACAGTGGGGGGCTAGGCCTCTGGTAACCGCAAGATTTTGACTTCCCCACTCGCATCTGTATTGCAGCGTGCCTTGCCAGATGGCAGTAGGTACCATTTTTATGATGGTCTTTGGTATGACCCGACCGCGAGTAAAACTCACAATCTTCCAATTGAGAGGCAGACACACTAACCACTAGGCCAACTCGCGGGATAGACCTGAATACGCTTCATTAATTATATTGTGTTTATGATTTAATTAGCTAACAAAGTATATGAAAAGCCATGTAATGATGGTGACCCACTTTAATGCCACCAGGCTGCTATTAATGGTCAAAAAAGCAGTATACAAGCTCATTTCATTTTGGTTTGTATATCTTTATTTATTTTCCAGACTATAAGATTTTTTTTTGTCCTCCTTTTTTTTTTTTTTTCCTATTCCTTTATTGATTCTCCCCCCCCCCCAATCCTCTTTTCCTGGTGGGTATCACAGTGGTAACAGGCCAAGTTGGTCAGTCTAGACTTCTCTATCCCCAGCTACAGATTCCAGCTCCTTCTGAGGGATTTCCAGGCATTCCCAAGCCAACCGTGAGGTTAATCTCTCCAGCAGGTCCTGGATTTGCCCCAGGGTTTCCACCCAGTAGTATATGCCCAATACAACTTCAGCAAGTGGTAAAGTCCCTAAACCACCTCAACTGGCTCCTCTCAATTAAGAGGAGCAGCAGCTCTAGTCCATGTTCCTGCTGGATTGTCAGGCTTTTGACCTTATCGTGGAGAGTAAGCCCAGCAACTCATTAGAAGAACCTCATTTCTGCAACCTGCCCTCTTTCAGTCACTGTGGATTGACCAGTAAACAGAGGTCTTTGTCTGCAAATGGAGTTCTTGCTTCACCACCAGACTGCTACAATAACTGTTATACCTACTGCTACTTCTGGCCTAATCTGTTTGTCAGTCTCACACTTTTTTTTCCATGAAAAAGAGAATGTGAAGAGGCTGATTGATTACACAGTCCCAACCTTGTCCATTGACTTCAACATGTCTGGCCAAATTGCATCCATCTCAACAGTCCTGCCATCATGATGGTTACTGTAACCTAGGTAGATTCCACCACACCAGAGGTTTTGGCCACTACCTCCGGAAGGGAGGGCATGTACACTAGGTTAAGGACTTCCTTACAGTCCTCCTTCCATCACTCAATAGTAACCTCAGTAGAAGTCACTGGCACCATGTACTTGCCTAGCAGAGTTTGTGAATGGTCTCTACAAACTCCTCCCATCCCTGGGCTTTTGCTTCTGCAGCTGATTTTGTAGGCTCTGCTTCCTTCTGGTTCTTGCCTACCCTTCCTTTTTCAACTTGATAGTCTTCCTGACCACTGCATCCAAGGGTTATGACCATGAGGGGCACCAATACATAGTCTTCCAGCAGCAGTTCTTTACAGCTGATTCTACATTTGAGGAATCAAACATGGTCCATTCAGACTCGGTGTCCCTCATTCAGGACATGGCAGAAGCTTTCAGTAGCAATGACTGGCTGTTTTTTAAAGTAGTTGCCATAGTATTATGTAATGTATCAAATGAAAGAGTATGAAGATCTAAATTGAAAACTTGTTTAATTTTGTAAATATGTTTGCAAAAAAAACAAAGTTATGAACATTTTGGGCAGCATGGTGGTGTAGTGGTTAGCACTGTCGCCTCACAGCAAGAAGGTTCTGGGTTCGAGTCCAGTGGCCAATGGGGGCCTTTCTGTGTGGAGTTTGAATGTTCTCCCCGTGTCTGTGTGGGTTTCCTCTGGGTGCTCCGGTTTCCCCCACAGTCCAAAGACATGCAGGCTAGTATAACTGGTGACTCTAAATTGACCATAGGTGTGAATGTGAATGGTTGTTTGTCTCTGTGTCAGCCCTGCGATGACCTGGTGACTTGTCCAGGGTGTACCCTGCCTCTCGCCTATAGTCAGCTGGGATAGGTTCCAGCTTGCCCGCAACCTTGCACAGGATAACCTGTTGTGGGTAATGGATGGATGAACATTTTGAAAATCCAGTGTTTTATAAAATGTCCATTTCTGTCCGTTACCTCGGTCACAAACCAGCAATTGTTTTCCATTGGTTTAATTCATGAGAAAAAAAAAACTCAATCAGAAATGAATAGACCAAAAAGCCAAAAATAAAGAGAATTAGAATTTTGAGTATCAGGGTAAGAAACAGATAAAGGCTTCTTCTTGTATATGACAATCTTGCACCTAGCAGGCTTAAAAGTAATCAATGAAATTGGTCCATCCTTTTGTGTTTAAACATAAAAGCCAGAATAGATAGTTTTCACATGACGTCACAGAGTCGGGGATTCCCTGGTGGCGGCCATCTTGGAGGGCTAGCTTACCGTACGGGTCACTGAGCACACATTGTAGCGCGCGAGTTACATTCATTTATATATTATTTACATTTATAGTTACATTACTACTATTTAAAGCTAGCAATGGTGCACACCTGTTGTATTCACGGCTGTCGTAATAGGTCAGATGATGAAGTCAAGCGGAGCTTTTATGGAATTCCCACTGTACGGGCTCAGCATACAAAGGAGAAACCTATGGCTTGCGAGAATCAACCACAAGGATTATCAGCCTTCCAAACACAGCAAAGTCTGCTCCGATCATTTTATAAGTGGTAAGTTGTTTAAATAAACAATCAATTGTGTTTAAGTTTGTTTTTGGAAACCAAAACATCATGTGAACAATCGCCTAACTGGAACCGCTGAGTGTACGTTTACATTGTAATGTACACTTAATATCGCTCGCTTGTCACGTTTCTATTTGACACTTGTCACTTCACTCACGCAAGGGTCATTTTTGAAAAACATTTTAGGTCTATTCTGTATGATTTGATTTGTGTTTGGGATGCAAACAGCGCGCCTTTTGGCGGATGCCGCCTGAATCGCGCAGATCCAGGTTTTTTTTTTTAGGGGGGGCATTGTAGTGTCTGATTATAATTTCAAAGTAAATTCTGTATTAAAAATACTAAATAAGCAAATCCGTTACAGTCCATGAAACAGGAAGTATAAGGATGAGAAAAAAACAGTTTAAATCGGGAAGCTGCGCACATTTGTGCAGCCTGAGTGGTGTGCAGGACTGCGCATATGTGCACAGCTTCCCGATTTAAACTGGTCAAAGTGTTCAGCCAATTTTATTGGAAAAAGCAAGTCAACATGAGAGATTCAACCACTCGGTGGGAATCATGAGTTTCAAGCTGATTAAACCAACAGTGAGCGAGCTGGAAACAACAACAAAACATAGTGCAAAGATTGCATCTGTTGAGTTTAAGGCTATCAAAAATATGCCCCGACACTGAGGACACCTGTGTGAAGTGTGGAGGCACACCTTGCCACTTGACTCATATGTTTGCGTTATGCCCCAAACTTGAATATTACTGGAACTCCATCTTTAAAATCCTCTCAGAAATATTAGGAATCATTCTGGAACCATGCCCTCTTGTAGCCATATTTGGTGTTTCACCCAGCCCACATGTCCTCAGCAAGACCTATGCAAATGTTGTGGCCTTTGCCACCCTACTGGCTAGGCGTAGAATTCTACTTAACTGGAAATCACCACAGTCTCCTCTTCTATCTGTCTGGTTGGAAGACCTCATGTTTTTCTTAAAATTAGAGAAAGCCAAATTCACTTTACGTGGGGGGACAAGTAGATTCTTCAAGCACTGGAGTCCTTTTATAGAATACTTTACTGACTTACAAACACTCCCATGATCTAGTATGTTTAAGACTACTTACCAACCCACCAACTTTTAACTGTTCTCCTTCTATACCAGCCGAGTACTTAGGATATGTATCTAATCTCCTCAATGGTACTGTAACGTCTTCCTATTCTTCACTTTAGGGCCTCTATTGCTCTCTTGTTATGATGTTATCACAAATACACCATAACTGTGATTGTTATGCAGACAACCACCAAGGATCTGGCCACCAGTGCGCCCCCCCCCCCCCCCCCCCCCTTTTTAAATATATTTTTGGGTGTGTATTTATTCTTTACAGTTTGTCTTGTTTTTGCTTTGTTCTCATTTTTTTGTTCTCCTTTAATGTTAATGTTTTAGATGTCCTTGCTTGTGATTTGTATGCCTGTTTTGTGAAGGGATGGGAATGGGTGGGTGGGAGGGGGTGGTGGGAGTTTGTGCTCTTTGACTTTCATACGAATATTTGTACTGTAAAAATTTTACATTTGTGCTTTTAAAAATGAATAAATAAACCTTGACCAGAACCAACAGTGAGCGAGCTGGAAACAACAACAAAACACATGGACTGGTGACGAGTATCACTGAAAAACCCAAGATGGCGGTGCCTGTGAATTTGGTGTATTGCATCACACAACGTTAAATGTTTAAAGTAAAACCTCATCACAATGCCACACAAAATTAACAATATATTCCGTAAACGTTATTTATTCTTGAATCAACACTAGTGTTATGTAGATTAAATACTTTTTAAAGGCAAAATGAAAATGTGCTGTTCTCGCATACAAACGTATGGGAGGTTCATCAGCGCAGCGGCGTGCTGTCAAGCCTACTTTCAGCGGTGTGTTAAATTTCTCGCTCCCTGAAGATTATGCCAAATGCTCCCAGGCAACTCGGAAGACTATCCTGTGTTTACTAGAAAATTCTGTTTGGCAAAGAATCCAGCTGACCGCTAAGTGTTGGTCAGAGCTCTGTCCATCTCTAACCAAGTGTCTAAAACATATGGCATCAACTCTAACGGTACAAACACAAAATTGGTTATTGGCCTTTGGCTCAAGGTGCTCTGGTACCAAGTACACTTACGATCAATATAGTGTTTGAACAGATTTTTTGTTATTGACAGACTTGCTCAGAGGTCTAATAACATTTCACTACTCAGGTTCAAATCTGGGAGGCCATTCCTTCCAATCATGCCCCATTTCCAAAGCAGGTTTCCACTGCAAGGGTCTGTTCTTCTAAGTCCATTACATGCCTGCTGTCTGACTGATCTCACACCTGACCCACAACCTTCATCTTGCAGGTGGGGGATTAGGCCTACAAAATGGCTCCATGTCACCTGTTGGGCTGAGCTCAACCAGGTTATGTGGGCTGCCTAGACACCAGACTGTAGAAGTCACTCCCAGGCCTGGTTCCATGGATGGGTCCTGGTAACCCCAGTTGAACAAGGTACACTTGGCCTTTTTTGTACCTTTTCATAGGGGTCATTAGGATCACTCCTGATTCTTCCCTCAGATCTGTTCACCATTAAGTTCCTAGTGATGTAGCCCTGAGGTTCACTGAAGTGCACAAGCTCCATTACCATGACAAGGTCTGGATCCATTTCTCACCCTGCGCAAGGTAAGCACTTAAGTGCTTGTCAGTTGATTTGCCTTTTACTCAAGTATCTCCATTTCTGCTGGTCAAGGAACAGTTCCTCCTCCTCCACTTTCTTCGCCTTTTCTCCAGAACTGTTTTGACATTATCTGTCCATCTTATCTGGGGCCTTCCCACTGGCCTGGGACACTCAGGCTTGTAGTAGTAGTACTTCAGTGGGAGCCTGTTTTCATCCATTCTTCTCAAGTGGCCAAACCATCTCAATTGTCCTCATTCTATGAACCTATACCAAGTCTGTTCAAGTCCTTCCTTATGTCGTCGTTCCTCACTCTGTCCGTACAGTCACCCCTTTTAATGATTCTTAACACTCATTTCGGCAGCATTGACCTTACTTTTGGTTTTGGAGTTTAATGCCCAAGCTTCATGTCCATATGTGAGGATTGATCTGAGTATGGAGGTGTGTAAGATGGTTTTGACTTTGATAGGGACATTTTGGTCTTTGAGGTTTGCGAGAATCATGTCCATTTCCGTTCCGTGTCTGGTGACCTGGTCCGTCCGAGTTTCAAGGCTGATCATGTGTTGCATGTGCAGCAAGCTTTTTACGCCACCGGCTTGCGGGGCCTGTCATGGCAATCCTCTTTGTTTATCTGGGCTTGGGGATTGGCATGTCACATATGATGTATATGCTTCATGGCCTGATGTATATGCTTCAAGGTCTTGATCCACAAAGGGGATATTGTTTGTATTCTAGATTTTTAAAAACATGATGATGATGATGATGATCATCATCATCATCATTTCAATTTAATGTTTATTAATATTCAATATTTGACTCATGCAGCAAAGAGAAGAGTTTGTACTTGTTTATCAGCAGTAGGCACTGAGATAAAGTCAGGTTACTCTGGTACATTAGCTAGTCAGTTATCCTCTTCAAAAAATAAAACGGATGATTTCACTTGTACTGACTCATTGCTGTCCTAAATTAAATTAGCTGTTATCTCAGTATAAGAAAGTAGGAGAGCACTTGCAGGATCACCACAAATCAAGCATAGTATAGTTCTGGTAGGCCACAAAGTCATGCTCAGCCCTCAATTCCAGCTACATCAGCTGACTGCAGCTGATCTCAGCCAGCCCACATTAGCTGTCAGGTAAGCCGATTCCCTTCTACGCATTCTGTTGGCAAATCTCTCATGGAGCACCTTATTTAAGCTGCTTTAACTTGCCTACCTTTGCTGTTTCCTCTGCAAGCCATTTTGCAGCCCACCTCCACCTCAACTCCTCCCCTTTCACGCTGTCTGACTTTAATCAATGTCCTTTCTGTATCACAGATGCCTGCTCATGACCTAGTCCTCTAACCGTTGCATTTGGCCCTTGTCAAAGAGACTAAGATCCCTAATCCATGCCATTTCCACTGCTGCTGCCCTCCCTGCTTTAGCTGTTCCATGCAGGCACATGGAAGGGCAGGGAAGTGTGCTCTCCCTGCCTCAAGGCTTTCCACGCAGGCACGTGGAAGGGCAGGGAGGTCCCATGTTCCGACCTTAATCAACATCTGTTCTGTACCCTATGGGTTTTTTTTCTGCAGCTCTCCCTGCTTTAGCCTTTCCATGTAGGCATATGGTAGGGCAGGGAGGTGTGCTGTCCCTTCCCCAAGGCTTTCCATGTATGCACGTGGAAGGGCAGGGAGGTCCCAGAACAGAACCACCCGCCAAATACAGCTTGTGGCAAATATTGCAATGTAAATAATGCTCCTTGATGAAAGTGGTTCTGACAGAAATGTGTGGGGTTTTTTTTTTTGAGGAGCAAAGCGATTCATTTTATGCATTGCAGAAGGAATTCCTCACTATTCCAAGATCTTTACATTTATCATGTAGAGTAAGTGTTGAAGTTGCTTGCAAGCAAAAGGGTGGTGTCGGTCATCTCAAATCACATTGAAGTGCACTAAATATGTGCTGGTACTTAATATAGGAGAGTAGCTATTTCTATAACTTCCAGTAGGATGCAATTTGGAATGTAGCATGTGTGTGCCTTTTGGGTGATGGAAAAAGTGGCATTGAAGCTGTTCGAGCAGCTTGTGGTAACACTTTACTGTGACATTTGATGTTTGTTTATCCTTTTAATGTGTCACTTGTCTTATATATAAGAAATTAATTCATTCATTTTTCTTCATTACTCACTTTAGCATTTAGGATTGTACTGGATCTGTTGCCTCTCTCTCGGCAACACTGAAACATATGCCAGCTCATCTCCAGGCATCACTCACTCACTCACACACACAAGGGGAACTGCTGACTATCCAATCCACCTACTGTTATGTTTTTGGGTCATTGGAAGAAGCCCACATGAGAAGCTCAGGATCAAACTCCTGCACCAAACCACCATATAAAAAATACATTTCTTGCGTAATAGTAATCCCCTCTTCTCTGACTATTCCAGAATGCTGAGGGATTCAACATGAGCATCCCCATGCCTGGTCACCCTGTGAATTTTTCCGAAGTGATGATTGCTCAGGCGCAGAAAGATGTGGAAAAGTTGGAGGCCCTGATCTCAGCACATGACGTCGTCTTCCTGCTTATGGACACGCGGGAGAGTCGATGGCTCCCCACAGTCATTGCAGCTAGCCAGAGAAAGGTATATTAACTTTCACTGGTCTGAATAATACATCAGTGAAAAAATGAATGTTTTTTAGACTATAATTGGCTTCACTTTATAAACTGCAGCACCATTTAGAGGGCCAAAAAATCTTAGTGACGCCTTGGTGGCTCTTTTAATGTGAGTGAGGGTGTTTTATTCTGGCATTACAAATTGCTAGTGAAGTTAGGAACATGGCTACAGTACCAGTCAAAAGTTTGGGGACACCTTCTAATTCAATGTTTGGTCTTTATTTTTATTCATTAAAAGACGCTTCATGTCTTAAAGTAATGATGGATGTCGTTTCTCTTCACTTAGTTGAGTGGTTCTTGACATAATATGGATTACTACAGTTGTCGAATAGGGCTATTTAATAATAATCTTCTTTCAGCTGTTCCTATTACGGGATGTCATCTGGGCCGACTGCCTTACCACTTTTCATTCTCTTCATAGAATAGGGCATAGAATTGAGCTATTTACTGTATTTTTATTATTTACTATTTACTGTTGAATCTCAAATGCATTAAGAAGGCAAGAAATTGCACGAATTACCTTTTGACGAGGCACACCTATTAATTGAAGAGCATTCCAGGCAACTCCCTCATGAAGCTGATTAAGATGATGCCAATAGTGTGTAAAGCGTCATCAAGGTAAATGCTGGATACTTTGAAGAATCTAAACTCAGAAACGTTTTTTTTAAAAACACTTTTTGTTTACCACATAATTCCATATGTTCCATATTTTATTTCATAGTTGTGGTGTCCTTCAATATTGATCTACAATGTAGAAAATAGTCAAAATACAGAAAAAACTATGAATGAATAGGGGTGTCCAAGCCTTTAACTGGTACTTTTATTTATTTATTTATTTATATATAATACACACTACCGTTCAAAAGTTTGGGGTCACCTAGACAGTTTTGTGTTTTCCATGAAAAGTCATGCTTTTATTTACCACCATAAGTTGTAAAATGAATAGAAAATCTAGTCAAGACATTTTTCTGGCTATTTTGAGCATTTAATCGACCCCACAAATGTGATGCTCCAGAAACTCAATCTGCTCAAAGGAAGGTCAGTTTTATAGCTTCTCTAAAGAGCTAAACTGTTTTCAGCTGTGCTAACATGATTGTACAAGGGTTTTCTAATCCTCCATTAGCCTTCTGAGGCAATGAGCAAACACATTGTACCATTAGAACACTGGAGTGATAGTTGCTGGAAATGGGCCTCTATACACCTATGGAGATATTGCACCAAAAACCACACATTTGCAGCTAGAATAGTCATTTACCACATTAGCAATGTATAGAGTGGATTTCTGATTAGTTTAAAGGAACAGTCCACCGTACTTCCATAATGAAATATGCTCTTATCTGAATTGAGACGAGCTGCTCCATACCTCTCCGAGCTTTGCGCGACCTCCCAGTCAGTCAGACGCAGTCAGACACGCTGTCACTCCTGTTAGCAATGTAGCTAGGCTCAGTATGGTCAATGGTATTTTTTGGGGCTGTAGTTAGATGCGACCAAACTCTTCCACGTTTTTCCTGTTTACATAGGTTTATATGACCAGTGACATGAAACAAGTTCAGTTACACAAATTGAAACGTAGCGATTTTCTATGCTATGGAAAGTCCGCACTATAATGACAGGCGTACTAACACCTTCTGCGCGCTTTGACAGCGCATTGATATCTGAGCTCTGTATCAATGCGCTGCCGAAGCGCGCAGAAGTTGTTAGTACGCCTGTCATTATAGTGCGGACTTTCCATAGCATAGAAAATCGCTACGTTTCAATTTGTGTAACTGAACTTGTTTCATATCACTGGTCATATAAACCTATGTAAACAGGAAAAACACGGAAGAGTTTGGTCGCATCTAACTACAGCCCCAAAAAATACCGTTGGCCATACTGAGCCTAGCTACATTGCTAACAGGAGTGACAGCGTGTCTGACTGCGTCTGACTGACTGGGAGGTCGCGCAAAGCTCGGAGAGGTACGGAGCAGCTCATCTCAATTCAGATAAGAGCATATTTCATTATGGAAGTACGGTGGACTGTTCCTTTAAAGTGATCTTCATCGAAAAGAACAGTGTTTTCTTTCAAAAATAAGGACATTTCAAAGTGACCCCAAACTTTTGAACGGTAGTGTGTGTGTGTGTGTGTGTATATATATATATATATATATATATATATATATATATATATATATATATATATATACACACATACACACACACTGGTGCTTGAACGTTTGTGAACCCTTTAGAATTTTCTATATTTCTGCATAAATATGACCTAAAAGATCATCAGATTTTCACACAAGTCCTAAAAGTAGATAAAGAGAACCCAGTTAAACAAATGAGACAAAAATATTATACTCGGTCATTTATTTATTGAGGAAAATGATCCAATATTACATATCTGTGAGTGGCAAAAGTATGTGAACCTCTAGGATTAGCAGTTAATTTGAAGGTGAAATTAGAGTCAGGTGTTTTCAATCAGTGGGATGACAGTCAGGTGTGAGTGGGCACCCTGTTTTATTTAAAGAACAGGGATCTATCAAAGTCTGATCTTCACAACACACGTTTGTGGAAGTGTATCATGGCACGAACAAAGGAGATTTCTGAGGACCTCAGAAAAAGCGTTGTTGATGCTCATCGGGCTGGAAAAGGTCACAAAACCATCTCTAAAGAGTTTGGACTCCACCAATCCACAGTCAGACAGATTGTGTACAAATGGAGGAAATTCAAGACCATTGTTACCCTCCCCAGGAGTGGTCAACCAACAAAGATCAAGAGCAGGGCGTGTAATAGTTGGCGAGGTCACAAAGGACCCCAGGGTAACTTCTAAGCAACTGAAGGCCTCTCTCACATTGGCTGATGTTCGTGAGTCCACCATCAAGAGAAGACTGAACAACAATGGTGTGCATGGCAGGGTTGCAAGGAGAAAGCCACTGCTCTCCAAAAAGAACATTGCTGCTCTTCTACAGTTTCCTAAAGATCACGTGGACAAGCCAGAAGGCTATTGGAAAAATGTTTTGTGGACGGATGAAACCAAAATAGAACTTTTTATGAGAAGCGTTATGTTTGGAGAAAGGAAAACGCTGCATTCCAGCATAAGAACCTTATCCCATCTGTGAAACATGGTGGTGGTAGTATCATGGTTTGGGCCTGTTTTGCTGCATCTGGGCCAGGACGGCTTGCCATCACTGATGGAACAATGAATTCTGAATTATACCAGCAAATTCTAAAGGAAAATGTCAGGACATCTGTCCATGAACTGAATCTCAAGAGAAGGTGGGTCATGCAGCAAGACAACAACCCTAAGCACACAAGTCGTTCTACCAAAGAATGGTTAAAGAAGAATAAAGTTAATGTTTTGGAATGGCCAAGTCAAAGTCCTGACCTTAATCCAATCAAAATGTTGTTGTTGTTGTGGAAGGACCTGAAGTGAGCAGTTCATGTGAGGAAACCCACCAACATCCCAGAGTTGAAGCTGTTCTGTACGGAGGAATGGGCTAAAATTCCTCCAAGCCGGTGTGCAGGACTGATCAACAGTTACCGGAAACGTTTAGTGCAGTTATTGCTGCACAAGGGGGTCACACCAGATACTGAAAGCAAAGGTTCACATACTTTTGCCACTCACAGATATGTAATATTGGATCATTTTCCTCAATAAATAAATGACCAAGTATAATATTTTTGTCTCATTTGTTGAACTGGGTTCTCTTTATCTACTTTTAGGACTTGTGTGAAAATCTGATGATGTTTTAGGTCATATTTATGCAGAAATATAGAAAATTCTCAAGGGTTCACAAACTTTCAAGCACCGGTGTGTGTGTGTGTGTGTGTGTGTGTGTGTATAATGTTTTTATATATATATATATAATATTTATTCTGAAATAATTCCTACTCTTAATATATCTGCTCTACCAGCTTGTAGTTAATGCAGCTCTTGGGTTTGACACCTTTGTCGTAATGAGGCATGGCCTTAAGAAACCCAAAGACTCAGGCACTGGAGACACCAGTCCTTCATCATCCTTGTCTACATCAGACTCCTCCTCAGCCTCGACTCCAGCGGCACCAGGTAGGACAGATGGGACCATTGAACACTTTATTTAGTCATTGTATTTCCTGTTGATTGAATTTGACTCGGAATGAATGAAAAGACTCCTCAGTACCTATCCTAGCAGTACAGTGTGTGTGTGTATAATGTATATAAAATTGAAAGGACAGACACAGTTCTGTTTCTAATGAAATGTTATGCTTCCTGAAATAATGGTTTGGCAGATTTTAAATGGTTGTATCCATTGACTAAAAAAAAAATAGTAATTGTTTGTACCCATTAAAAATGCCTCAGTGAAAGTAGTATTTCTTTGACGACCCTCCAGGAAAATCATTTTACCAATATTTTGCAATTTTTCCCTCCACCAGCTTTCAGCAGATGCACATTTTACAGTTATTCCACGAAATCGAGTTGGACATGAGCATACCTGGCTTACAGCCTCTCAGACGAGATTGAGTGGAATAACTGTTTCATTCTGTCCACATTCACTGGATTTTGAGAAACAGCATTTTTATTTTTTGCAAAATTGATAAATAAAAACTTTTATACAAAATGTCTGACAAAATCATTTCCGCTTATAGGAGAATGTAAACAAACCGGTGAATGACAGTAGCAATTTGTGAAAAATGCGATAATAATTCTTGAAAAATAAAAGATGCATGTTCTTACAATCAAATACTTTTTATTCCATATTGTGTTGCTTTTTTTTGTGTGTGTGTTTTGGTTCAGCAAAACACTGTCATTATTTTCTTCTTTAGGGGATTTTGGTGGTTAGCAAACCAACTTAAAGGTGCATTACTGCCACCGACTGGGCTAGAGTGTGGAACAGGCAATATTGGGGGTGGGGTGGGGGGACTATATTCTTTTAGCTATTTCTGTTTCTTTTAAATACTTGATAACAAAGTGATATATTTGACTTGATGCACGCCGCCATTTTGTTTTTCTCTACTCACGGTATGTGAGCTGATAGCCTTGTAGTAGAGTAGCCAGTCAGAGCGTGTGATTGCTCATATCCAGTGAATGTGGATAAGAGAATTGTATTTATTCATTCAGCAAAAAGAGCATACCATGCTGCTGTAGAAACACCACTAACGAGATATAAATATAAGCTGCACGGAAAAACATGAGCTATAGTCTCTAACTTAATATGAGCAAGATGTCTCTTAATATAAGCGCATAGTGTTTAAAGACCAATGGCACAAACACAGTTGGATGAAACTGTCCATGAGATATACTGCGTGTTATGTTAACCCCCAGGAATAAACATTTGGAACTGTCGTAAACACGGCAGAATGGTCATGATGACATTGCTGACCTTTTATAAACATCGTTATAGCACAGTTATTTAACCCTGTTATAATCAGCTGCACTGTGTGTGTGTGTGTGTGTGTGTGTGTTATGTGAACCCCATGAATAAACTTTTCGAACTATCAGAAAAATACTTCAGTGGGGTTCAAGCTGTAAATCTTGGCTTTAAATCTCTAAACTGATGAACTTTTGACCCAGAATAGAGGCCTATACATTTGTGGAAAAAGAAAAGTTGATGGAATGCAAAGACGAGAGATGTATGTTGTTGGAAGAAACAATCCCATGTGAATTTTTCTTAAATCTTTCTTCCCATGATATATATTTTCAATATTTAGAAAGCAGATAAATTTAATAAGTAAAAAACAACTTTTATTATAATGGTAAGCAATTATGGGGAATGTAGGTAACTACATGGTTGAAAAAGAGCAAATCTAAAAAGCCCTAAGTTGAAGGTAAAGAGAGGAGTCATCTCGCAAGAGCTGAGTGTTTTGGTGTTTCTCGAAAGGAATGAGTAGAGAAAATGCTTGACCTGAGCCATTGTAATTAATTAACTTGGCAGGGCAGCCAATTTATATAATTAATTTTTTAAAAATTGAATTTACCATCAGCAGATGGTCGAGTCCGAGAACGAGACTCCAACTGCACCATTTGACGGTGGCTGTTGCTGCCTTTATGTGAAACCGTCTCTGCTACTGTGTTGGACAAACATTACTGCTTGACGGCCCTTTTTTAGTGAATCGACTACAGATAAAAAGCTTGTTCATCGCTCAGCAAGCCCCGTCCACTATCAACAGGGCAAACAACATGAGAGAGGGTTAACACTAGCTAGTTCATCAGTCAGCAAGTGAGCCCTGCTGTCACCAGAGCAACGAACATTAGCATGTCACTTCCTTCTCTGGGTGGAGTCTTGCCAAATGATGATTGAAGTTCGAGGTTGTCCCCGTCGTCTCCTCGATAGTTCTTCTACATATGGAACACATAGCAGTGCATTTTTTCCCACTGCACGAGAAGTCTGTATAAGCAAAGCGGACAATCCTAGGGGCTTCTCTCCAGGCATTTTAGCGCCATTAACGTTAGCTTGTTCCTGAACATGATGTATGAACAGGTGAATGTGCATTCTCTTGTACAAAATTAGCATAACAATTAATGTAGACATAAATATCTCATACCAAATTATTCTGGCATGTTACAAAAAATAAAGATCTGAGTCCTTGTCATCAATTTACGATTCCGAATGCAGTTTATGGACAAGTCCAAGTCGGAGTCATCAGCGCTCAAGTCCAAGTCAACTCATGAGTCCTTAAAATTAGGGCACGAGTCGGACTCGAGTCCAAGTCCTGGACTTGAGTACTACAAGCCTGGTTTAACTTTCACTTGTTAAGTCATGTGGACACACTCTCAGAAAACAAAGTACATCATTGTACCCCTAAAGGTACTCTCTAAAGTACTTATTTGTACACTTTATATTCTGCTTGGGAACATACAGTGGTGCTTGAAAGTTTGTGAACCCTTTAGAATTTTCTATATTTCTGCATAAATATGACCTAAAACAACATCAGATTTTCACACGAGTCCTAAAAGTAGATAAAGAGAACCCAGTTCAACAAATGAGACAAAAATATTATACTCGGTCATTTATTTATTGAGGAAAATGATCCAATATTACATATCTGTGAGTGGCAAAAGTATGTGAACCTTTGCTTTCAGTATCTGGTGTGACCCCCTTGTGCAGCAGTAACTGCAACTAAATGTTTCTGGTAACTGTTGATCAGTCCTGCACACCGGCTTGGAGGAATTTTAGCCCATTCCTCTGTACAGAACAGCTTCAACTCTGGGATGTTGGTGGGTTTCCTCACATGAACTGCTCGCTTCAGGTCCTTCCACAACATTTTGATTGGATTAAGGTCAGGACTTTGACTTGGCCATTCCAAAACATTAAATTTATTCTTCTTTAACCATTCTTTGGTAGAACAGCTTGTGTGCTTAGGGTCGTTGTCTTGCTGCATGACCCATCTTCTCTTGAGATTCAGTTCATTGACAGATGTCCTGACATTTTCCTTTAGAATTCGCTGGTATAATTCAGAAGTCATTGTTCCATCAATGATGGCAAGCCGTCCTGGCCCAGATGCATCAAAACAGGCCCAAACCATGATACTACCACCACCATGTTTCACAGATGGGATAAGGTTCTTATGCTGGAATGCAGTATTTTCCTTTCTCCAAACATGACGCTTCTCATAAAAGTTCTATTTTGGTTTCATCCATCCACAAAACATTTTTCCAGTAGCCTTCTGGCTTGTCCACGTGATCTTTAGCAAACTGCAGACAAGCAGCAGTGTTCTTTTTGGAGAGCAGTGGCTTTCTCCTTGCAACCCTGCCATGCACACCATTGTTGTTCCGTGTTCTCCTGATGGTGGACTCATGAACATTAACATTAGCCAATGTGAGAGAGGCCTTCAGTTGCTTAGAAGTTACCCTGGGGTCCTTTGTGACCTCGCCGACTATTACACGCCTTGCTCTTGGAGTGATCTTTGTTGGTTGACCACTCCTGGGGAGGGTAACAATGGTCTTGAATTTCCTCCATTTGTACCCAGTCTGTCTGACAGTGAATTGGTGGAGTCCAAACTCTTTAGAGATGGTTTTGTAACCTTTTCCAGCCCGATGAGCATCAATAATGCTTTTTCTGAGGTCCTCAGAAATCTCCTTTGTTCGTGCCATGATACACTTCACAAACGTGTGTTGTGAAGATCAGCCTTTGATAGATCCCTGTTCTTTAAATAAAACAGGGTGCCCACTCACACCTGATTGTCATCCCATTGATTGAAAACACCTGACACTAATTTCACTTTCAAACTAACTGCTAATCCTAGAGGTTCACATACTTTTGCCACTCACAGATATGTAATATTGGATCATTTTCCTCAATAAATAAATGACCGAGTGTAATATTTTTGTCTTATTTGTTTAACTGGGTTCTCTTTATCTACTTTTAGGACTTGTGTGAAAATCTGATGATGTTTTAGGTCATATTTTTGCAGAAATATAGAAAATTCTAAAGGCTTCACAAACTTTCAAGCACCTCTGTACATGTAACATTTTGACCCTAAAAAGGTACACACAGTTACCTTGAAATTGAATACTGAGCCCTAGGATAGTGTATAGTATAGTGAGCAATAGTGTAGGTTGTACCTTGGGGGACAGAAATGGACTCCTACCCCTATTTCTGACAGTGCATGAAGAAATTAGTGAATAAATTCGATCTGGTATGCATGGTTTTGAAAACTGTGTGGGAGGACCAAGCGTTATCAGAATTCTGACTGGTGAGAGTAGATCTGGTGAAAAACATTCTGGTGAAGACACTGGAATGTCATCAATTACTCAAGCTTTGTTCTGCAGATTGTGACCCACAAAACCAACAATAAAGTTAGATGGCCTTTCAATTTCATAAAGTCAGTGAAATTTAGTTCCCTCTGAAATTTGGTCATTACGATATTTGTTTGTTTCTGTAATATCTCTCAAAATATCAGGCCATTCTCTGGCTGGGAAGTTATTTAATTTGAGGGGATTCTGTAGCAAATAATACGCATGAAATTGCTCGCTTCATGTAATCAAGCAGACAGAGGAAGTCCGTGTGCGCATGCACAGGTTTACCACCACCTTCATCTTCTTTTTCTTCTTCTTTTGGGTTTTACGGCAGCTGGCATCCAGTGTTGCATTACTGCCATCTACAGGTTTACCTTGACTATGCACTGATAGTTACATCATTCTGTAAGCTAAACGAACAGCTGATCACACCGAGGTGCTCGCTGAGCACCAATATTTATTAGTTTGGTCCTGCGTTTCCTTTCCTTTGCAACATAACGTCTTTTCTTCTCGCTTTCCGTTACTGTAGTCAGTCTTTCATGTTTCATTTGCGCACACACATCCTCCATTTTTCTCTTCTGTTTCAAATTTGTATCCCACAATGCCTTGCGCGAACAGGGAAAGCCCACCACGTGATGCATGACGTTGTATCTTGAATTGGGTCATGGTGAAGCAGGAAAAAATAGCAGAGAATTTAGGGCCATGTGGCCCTAAATTCCTTAATTGTTCTATTTAAAAAAAAAAAAAAAACTAATCAAACTGGAAGTCCGTGATTCGAATTCAGTAGCTTTTGGTCCACTAAACAAAAAGCTCTACAATTAGATATCTCTTCTTGGTGGGTTGATAATTTGAGAATGAAATGGATATTCCAGAAATAATAATAATATAAAAAAAAAAAGATCTATGCACCCAATGGTCCCCCTGGCTTGGCCAATGTAGAAACCCAATAAAGTAGAAAGCAAATTATTTCGAATATGTTTCTGTGTCAAGCTTTTTAAACGATGGGTTGAGGAGATTGAGGTTTTCAGCCACTGAAGGCATTTTAAATGTCTGATGTCTGTAAACTAAGGTAACTGTTAAACACTTAAACCTACACACACACAGTTTGTTCCTCCTTGAACTCTGTGGAAAAGCAATAAAAAGAGCTGGAGGAAAATTCTTTAGAACATGTTTTTGCTTCTACTTTTCAAATGATAAGTGGTAGAGGTTGGTTTATGCACTTCGGTTATTTTAAATGTCAAGTAGTTGTAAATTGAGGTAACTGGCGTTGTGTTCAAAGCTTCTTTTTTAACGTGCCAAAAAGTGTTAGTTCCTGAGTGCTGAAAATGATGAGACTGGCATTTTATACATTGGTATGTCATTTTACATCTGCTGTTGCGTTGAAGTGGAATCGGAAAGAGGGAAATGTAAATGTTCCTTGAAATGGACTTCCATTCAGTGAAGTCATATATCCATCCATCCATTATCTGTAGCCGCTTATCCTGTTCTACAGGGTCGCAGGCAAGCTGGAGCAGTGGCGGCTGGTAGTCTTTCAAACAGGGGAGGCTGGTCGGTTACGATATTTCCAGATTTTAAAAGAAAAAAGAAAAAACACATCAATTTTGCCCATACTCTTGCCTCTGATCTGGCTGATTGTTGGCTAGCCTACTGTCCAATATATATGTTGGGGGGTATATTTTAACATTTTATATTTTAAAATTGTGGCATGTTGTTTAAAAATTGATCATTATTGAAAGCAGCTCTTTGTCAGGAACCTCAGCAGTAACAGCAGAGTGTTCTGGAATAGGCACAAGCACTGACTTTGGGGAGCCAAACATAGAGCTGGGTGCCACACATTTCATTCAATGACACTTTCCCTATATTTTACTTATTTTGACTGAGAAATGTTTTATTGACAATTTTGATAACCTTTCACTTTTAATCCAGGTCTGTAGTGTGAAATATTCTCGGCTGTGTTTTTGTTTAAAAATGTTTTCCAAATTGTAGCGGTGTTTAATTCATATCCAGAGAAATATATATTACAATATAATATACTCAGCATAAACATTTTAAATAGATTCTATATTTTTGGTCCATCCATGACATATTACTAAAGTAGCCTATTTACTGTTGTTGATGTGGGTCACTTGCTGTTAGCCAATTCACTTTCTCGTACCAGGAGAGCTGAAAGGAACGAGTATTATTCCCTACCTTTTTCACCAAGTCAGTTTGAGGCGTTGGTCTACCCTGCTCTTTAATTTTAATTTTTTCCTCGAAAGGAAGACTGGCAAATGGCTTCGCCAAAATTAAATCAACAATGCTTGGCATCCGTGCGCAGCTTTCTTGCTAGCTGACTAGCCCCCTCAAGTTCAAGTCCAGTCACTCAAATAAATGAAATTTCTGGAACTAAGATAGCAAACTTGACAACACTATATTTACACTTTATTTACAATGAAAGTATATACAAACTAAAAAGCTGGTAGAAACCGTATGTAATGAATGAAATCGAAATGTAAGCTGATCTCTTACAATACACCACAGCACTTGCGAATCCGCAAGGGACTGAACTGAAATTCACCGCTGCCTGTCTATATTTGAAACGAGCTGTCAATCAAATAAAATATCCGGCCGCTTTCACCAATCACCAGTCTCCTCGCGGAAAGCTTTGCCATGTCCCTCCCACTGTGAGGCTGGGAGTCCGTGGGGCGGGCGTTTTCACAGTATTTGTCCAATAACCGTCTTGCATTTTGAGATTGAAAAGCGCAGAGCTCCCAAATGCCATTGAAGTCCACTGAGGCTGGGAGTCCGTGGGACTCCATGGGCGGGCATTTTCGCAGTATTTGTCCAATAATCGTCTTGCATTTTGATATTGAAAAGCGCATAGCTCCCAAATGCCATTGAAGTCCACTGAGGCTGGGCTGCATCGCGCTGTCACGAGGGGGAAAAACTCACACACACACTAGGCGAACTGGGGAAAGTTATAACGGAATGATTTTGCACTGTAGTTGGGTTGAGCACATATTTCTATGATTCTGGATCTGAAATAGCAATGTTATAAGGTCGGCTATAACATAAGCCTAGCGCAATTCATCCTACACGATGTTTGTCATTTTTAGAGGAGGCTGAGCCTCCCTCATTGTCTTAGAGCAATCGCCCGTGAGCTGGAGCCTATCCCAGCTGACTATGGGCGAGAGGCAGGGTACACCCTGGACAAGTCACCAGGTTATCGAAAACTATTAAATGAAGAATTTTATTACCAAAAAACATGCAATATTTATTTTACAATTCTTTATCAATTTAAATATTCATTTTATTTTACTAAAAACTTGGTTTCATTTGTTTAATTCTTTAATTTATCTAACAATAATTATTTACCCACATTTGTAAAGTTTGGAGTAAAATAAAATAGCCTATTAACTAAAATATTCACTTTATTTAAAAAAAAAGTTAATAACAGATGGGCCTTTTTTTAAATAAACTTTTATGAACACTTCTACCTCCTTTTTTTCTTCTCTGTTCTTTAGCTTTCTGTAGTCTGTAAAAAGAGACCTTTGATTTCTTGTTAAATCTACTTGCACAAACGCACAACAGCTCTTTCCCATTTTAGATCTGCTTTTTGTGTTTTGCAGCATTAGAGCTGTGTTACCTCTGGCCTAGGGTGAAGTCAAATGTATTCCTGCTGTTGTGTTATTGTGCCTTCTGTTGTCTAAACAACATAATTACAGCGAGGAAAAACTAAGACATTACACAGATATTAGAACACAGTGTCTCTTGTATTTCATTTCTGGTTTTATTAAAGGTTGTACTGTTCATATTTTCAGGAGCATCTCTGTTCTCTAACATACCTGGCCATCGACTAGGCTGTTACTTCTGCAATGATGTTGTTGCTCCTGGAGATGTGAGTTTCCATGTTTCCTTAGTTAATAATCCTAGTTCTGAATTGGTGATGGCATCCAAGAGATGTGTCTAGATTTTTTTCATTCATCCATCCACCTAAAAACTTCCTCCAAAACTCGATCTGACCATCTTAAAAAAATTATTTAAAAAAAAATCGGTCCATATCCATCCATCTATCCATCCATTCAGTTGTGTTTATCCAGCCACACTTTCATCCAGTCATCCGAAAAATCCATTCAGTTTGATCCACCACACCAAAAGATCTATTCAATCTCATCCATCCCTCCTATCTACTCATCTAAAAAAAACAATTCAATTCCAGTCGTCCATCTATCCACCCAGTCCCATCTGTCTGTTCATTTAGAAATACATTCAAATCCATCTATCCAGCCATACATACATCCAAAAAAAAATCATTTCAATTCCATCTGTTTATTCAGCCATTCAAAATCATTCAATCCTATCCATCCATCCCTCCAAAAATCATTTCACTTCCATCTGTCTATTCAGCTATTCAAAAATATTTCAGTCCCATCCATCCATGATCCATCTTATCTGTCTGTCAGTCGATTCAATTCTGTCCATTCACAATCTAGCCAATCCCATTTGTCCATTGGTCACTCAGTTAAATTCTATCCATCCATTCAACCATCCATCCAACTGTCCATCCATCTATGTATTCATCCAGCCAACCATCCATCCAACTGTCCATCCCTTTGTCTATGTATTCATCCAGTCCCCTCCCTCCCTCATTCCGTCTGTCCATCCATCCCTACAATAAAATCATTTTAATTCCATCTGTCTATTCAGCTGTTCAAAAAAATTAAAGCCCATCTGTCCATGATCTAGCAGTTAAAATCCATCCATCCATCCATCCATCCATCCATCCATCCATCCATCCATCCATCCATCCATCCATCCATCCATCCATCCATCCGAAATATGGACTCAAATCGCCAGCCCTGCTAGATTGGGAAATTAATCCTTTAAAAAAAAAAAAAGAGTTAGCATGTATGGAATGAATCCTCATTGCTATTAGGTCTTGTCCATGCAAAATTCAGGGGTTATGTATTGCTTCTTCTCAGACAATACAATACACATCTTTACATGACCAACTGGCAGCAGTTCCAGGCTGTTTCACTATGATGTGATTGTATGAACATTTACAGCCTTGGTTCATTTCCTTGGTGTAAAAAAACATTTGGTTACTATAATTAATCAAAAAAAATTTTTTTGTCACTTTTATTCATAATCAGATGTCTTAACTCATTTGTCACACTTTATTGGCCAACTGTATGATTAATGAGAAATTTGCTTATTGAATTTTTGGCTGAAATCCAGGACTTTTTCTTTTAATCCAGTCAACCAGGGACAGGACTTTGGATCAGCAGTGCACAGTGAGCCGGCCTGGTTTGGCCATGATTGCTGGAGCACTGGCTGTCGAGCTGATGGTCTCCATCCTGCAGCACCCAGAAGGGTGAGAACTACATTACATCCATACATAGACCAGTCCCAGCTCTGTCTATTTTGTAAATGCACAAAAAAAAACAATAAATGAAAAAAGAAAAAAAAATACCTTCCTTCTATATGTTATGTAACCATCAACCACTTTCCTATATGGGTCACCAAATCAATCCAATCATATCTTTCCATACTTCCAAGTTTAGAATTCTGAAGTAAGCAGAAGCAGAGTAAACACTGCAGCAAGCTTACTGAGGTAAAGTGGCACAGCATAAGTGCTATTGAAGGCTACGTTTACATTACGTCGAATCAGCGGATCATCAGATTAACGTTCTTAAAACGATTCGCGTTGACACTAAAACCGTTAGCCGTGCACACAGCAACACCAATACGCGGATACGCTCGGCTCCGCAGGCATCCTGCGCTCCAAATCACTCCGCCCTGAACAGCGAGTGCCCTCTGGAGGGTGTGCACTCCGGCCCTGCGCAGCTCACAGAGCGCGCGAGTGAAGTGAACAAGCCACGATTCGGGACTGAGCCGCTGTGTGTGAGATCCCAGCGCAGATCACTTATTACTTGCAAGTGGAAGGATGGCAAGCCTAAAGACAATCATAACTACACAATGGGCAGTATTTGCATCAGTATTTGCAGTATTTTCATACTTTTATACTCTTTAATGAAAGGTGATACAAGGCGGAAGTCTGCGCCGTTTTTCAGCAGTCGCGTCACATGACCAACGCCAGCGAATCAGGAAGGTGGATGTCACAGTGACGTTGTCCAATGAGACGCCAGCTAGAGCTCAGCACAGCGTATTCGCGTATTCTCAATGTTTACACAGCACCGGAGCTGATACGATCTAGATTGAATACGTGGACGCTGGCGGATTCCCGTTTCCCCGCTTTTTCAGGGGGGTTAATGTAAACGGACAGTGCGTCCGCGAAGAAAACGAGACAGATACGGTCTAGTGTAAACGTAGCCGAAGTAGGTCATTTTTCTTTACTGTATAATTTTATGCTCAAACAATAAAACCTTTATTTAAAGTTCCATGACTTTCCAAGAGATAAGCATAAACAGTATACAGTCTAAGAGATGAGAATATATAGCTTAGCAAAGAAAACAGGCTAAATATGGCCAATTGATATTAGTAAGGGGCAGCACGGTGGTGTAGTGGTTAGCGCTGTCGCCTCACAGCAAGAAGGTCCGGGTTCGAGCCCTGTGGCCGGCGAGGGCCTTTCTGTGTGGAGTTTGCATGTTCTCCCCGTGTCCACGTGGGTTTCCTCCGGGTGCTTCGGTTTCCCCCACAGTCCAAAGACATGCAGGTTAGGTTAACTGGTGACTCTAAATTGACCGTAGGTGTGAATGTGAGTGTGAATGGTTGTCTGTGTCTATGTGCCAGCCCTGTGATGACCTGGCGACTTGTCCAGTGTGTACCCCGCCTTTCGCCCGTAGTCAGCTGGGATAGGCTCCAGCTTGCCTGCGACCCTGTAGAAGGATAAAGCGGCTAGAGATAATGAGATGAGATGATATTAGTAAATTAGCAAAACGTACATGTTTTGTCAATTTAGATGGAGGTCATTCCTTCAAGGCAGGCAAAGAAGACGCCTCACTTTATAGTCTTTGCTTTCTCCAGCATATTGTAATATTTTCCTGGGGTATGGCCAGGATTGCTCATCCTCTAGTTTTACACCGCAGGTTTACCCATCTTTAAATGCACATGGATATCTATAGAATTAACTTCATTGTGTACTGGTAGGATGAGAATAGGATTTTGCTGATGACAAATTGGCACATTTCTTAATATTTCTTTCCACATGATGACTTTGACTGGATGCTGAACTGAAATGAGAACATTGATTTGTATTGCGTACTTTGAAGGGCTAAGTAGTGTAGAGTAAGTAGGCATATCAGATGCTCGCTGGCCATGCTGTGAAAATTGTGCATGCAGACCAGTGTTGGAGTCGAGTCACTAAACCTCGAGTCAGAGTCCAGTCTCGAGTCTCCAGTGCTCAAGTCCAAGTCATTAAAGAAAATTTCAAGTCCAGTATTGATCCAAGTTGAGTCCGCCACAAGCCCCACTATCAACAGGGCAAATAACATGAGAGAGGGTTAACACTAGCTAGTTCATCGGTCAGCAAGCCTCGCTATCAACAGAGCAATGAACATAGCGTGTCACTTCCTTCTCTGGGTGGAGTCTTACCAAATGATGATTGAAGTTTGAGGTTTTCCCTGTCGTCTCATCGATAGTTCTTCTACATATGGAACACACAGCAGTGCATTTTTTTTTCCTACTGCACGAGAAGTCTGTATAAGCAAAGCGGACAATCCTAGGGGCTTCTCTCCAGGCATTTTAGCGCCATTAACGTTAGTTTGTTCCTGAACATGATGTATGAACAGGTGAATGTGCATTCTCTTGCATGAAATTAGTATAAAAATTAATGTAGATATAAATATCTTATGCCAAATTATTATGGCATGTTACAAAAAAAAAAAAATCAGAGTCCTCGTCTCCAGTTTATGAGTCCGGATGCAGTTAATGCACGAGTCCGGGTCATCAGTGCTCAAGTCCAGTGCTCATGAGTCCTTAAAATCAGGGCACGAGTTGGACTCGAGTACTACAAGTCTAACGCAGATGTTCATCTAAGTTTCCAAATCTGTCATTGCTTAACTCTTGAATATTTTCTATCATGCACACTATCATTAAAAAGCTTGTCTCTGTTTTCCAAAGAAATGTATCTCATTAAGATCCGTTCAGTACTTTGGGAGTAACGGCAGGTTGAAGCTGGTACAACAGAGTAAAAACTCTCTGCTCGCGTGACATTGAGAAACTGCCGGTGCTTTCTGAGTCATGGAAAAGCGGTCAGGCTCTCTTCTGATCGGTTTCTGACAGGATTACTCATGAATATCAATCAGATAACTTTTATAGAGATGTTCTCTCGCTCTCACTGTTTCTGCTGAAGTATTCAGCAAAATTTTCTGTCTGCTAGTTTTGATGTTATGCTTCACGGGAGACTTGAAGTGAGTTTTCATAGCTTTACCTACTTATTTTTTCAAATCAAACTGATTTCATGTCAATAAATAACTATTTTAGAATACAAGTATAGTTGTTTTGATGAAAAATATTAAGATCTTAGTGGTCGGAATGATATTTTATAAAACCGGAAGTCAGAAACGCAAGTGTCAATTTCAATTGAGTTAAATGGAATTGTTTATTGGATGTGGCTCACAGTTTTTTCGAGGTTTGCCTTGAAAGCTGTGAATATTATCATTTATATTCTTTAATGTAAACACTAGTAGGCCCTACTTTTGAGAAATACAAAGTCCTACAGAGCACAAACAAGATATTAGAAATAATCTTTTATTACTTTTTTTATTGAGTGTACTGATTTAACATTTTTACCTAATTATTATAATTAATACTAATTAAATAGTAAATTGCATACTTGGCTTTAACTAATTTTCCAAACTTTATATTCAGTATATAATCATCTATGTGCCTGCCAATTTCTATGTAAATATCTTGAAAAATGGAAGTTATTAAGAAAAAAACATTTGATCTCATTTGTTAATGAGGCCCGTTTTGATCCATGTTATCCGAATACAGAATATTACAGCAGTTTTCTAAAGGTTAAGCTGTTTTTTTCAATCTTTGATTTGTAATATGTCAAGAATGGATAAACATAATTCTGTAAAAGTATGTTGTTCTGCATTCAATTCTGAATTCAATGAGAGCATTTTCAAGCAATTTGGATTGAATTTGAATTTTCACCTGATATGCCTCAAGTAAGTTTTTCCCCCCTTGGAAATGGAAATATAATCTGTGTAATCCATTTTGCACAGTGTGACCAAGTAAAAAAAACAAAAACTTAAAGGTCTCCTGAAATTGCATAGTGTAAACCCAGCTTTTGTGTGTAATTCTTAAGTGTCAGTTTAGCTGGCAAGATGGAGAAATACACTACCGTTCAAAAGTTTGGGGTCACCCAGACAATTTTGTGTTTTCCATGAAAAGTCACACTTTTATTTACCACCATAAGTTGTAAAATGAATAGAAAATATAGTCAAGACATTTTTCTGGCCATTTTGAGCATTTAATCGACCCCACAAATGTGATGCTCCAGAAACTCAATCTGCTCAAAGGAAGGTCAGTTTTATAGCTTCTCTAAAGAGCTCACCTGTTTTCAGCTGTGCTAACATGATTGTACAAGGGTTTTCTAATCATCCATTAGCCTTCTGAGGCAATGAGCAAACACATTGTACCATTAGAACACTGGAGTGAGAGTTGCTGGAAATGGGCCTCTATACACCTATGGAGATATTGCACCAAAAACCAGACATTTGCAGCTAGAATAGTCATTTAGCACATTAGCAATGTATAGAGTGGATTTCTGATTAGTTTAAAGTGATCTTCATTGAAAAGAACAGTGCTTTTCTTTCAAAAATAAGGAAATTTCAAAGTGACCCCAAACTTTTGAACGGTAGTGTGTATATATAGCTAAATGGGTGCCATCTCTTATTTCCCCATATGCCTGCACTTATTATGTCTGGACATCTCAGAGTAAATCGAGCCTTTGCTATCTTTGCTGACATCTTTAAGGGAACCTCTCTTTCGATGCATGAGACAATTTTGAGAAAGCCTGACGAGGGGCTGAATAAAAGGATCTTCAACAAAAGACAGAACGTAACAGACAGCCACTCATCTTATTCAGTATAGAGCGGCTACACTGTATGACTCTGGGGAATTTTCAAGTGGCTTTGAATTTGAGATAAATTTAAAAGTGATAAAATGAATTTGAGTTTATAATTCTAATTTAATAACATACACATTTAAAAGTGATAAAACTCACTTTGCTTGAATGCTGGTGAGGCTTTGCACAAGCTGAATATTTCCAAGTGAAATGGTGCTCAAACATGGAGGGTTGAACTCAATCATTTCATGCCTTCATAAAACAGCCGTCAAGTTCATCAACAGTCATATCTTCATCCTTTTAACATGTACACTACCAGTGAAAAGTTTGGACACAGCTTCTAATTCAATGGTTTTTCTTTAATTTTATAAATTAAAAGACTCCATGTCTTAAAGTGTATGTAACGCCTCTAAACCCCACTCTTTTCCTTGTACAAAGCAACAATCATTATGTTGATTGACCATGTGTTTTCGAACCATAGCTGATCCAAAAGGCCATAAATTAATGGAAAATCAATAAAATCGGCTGATTTTCATGGAATCTGACGAGACTGATCTGGAAGATCCTGAAGAGGTGCGTGACGTCACACGTGTAACAATCCAGGTATCAATTTTGTTCACATGCACAGCAGTGGTTAGGCCAGTTTCGATATGGAATCATGTTTTGGAGAGAATTCTGATAATGATTGGGATTCTTATATGTCAATGAAAGGGCAGATGATTATCAAGGATATTCCGGAGTAAATGGTTATCTTTTCGAGCCCCCAAGACGAGAAACTGACAGTTCACGACAGTCTTCCTCCGTAGCGTGTGTGAGATGAAGAGATGGATAGAGAGAGCAAGAGATGTGCAGAACGCAGTGGTTAACTTTCATCATATTTTCCTGAACAAAACTAAAAACAAATCAAGTCTTGCAATATTGCAATCTGAGAGCTTTTAACACGTTTCAGTTAATAATTAATGATTATGATTGCGTATGCATTTTTCTTCCTGTTAAAGTGCATAAGATCGGATGTCGCGAGCGTGTAAATGTTGCTTATAATCCTGCGTCTGGTGTGTGTGTGTGTGTGTGTGTGTGTGTGTGTGAGATAATGGGGGAAATCTATGAACTGTCCAAATGTTCGATCAAATGCCATTTATTAAATAAATGGGTTTCTTTTTGCTCCAATAATTCCCATGTGGTCATTCTGGTGGTGATGAACACTTGATGAATCGGATTTATTATTAGTAGGCGACACGAAATCTGCCCACTTCGTTTGCACAAACCTCACCCACTGTCACTTTAAATTGGTGTCATTTCTCGGAAATTCATGAACTGAATGTCCTGTTGTGTTTGGATGTTCAAATTCATATACAAGGCAGCGCTTTCCCATCATTATTTTTGTAAGATTCCATCAACAATATCTAATTTCAGCGAGTAAACGAGCAAGGAGTCAGATGAATGGAAATGACCCAGATAACCAGGGTTCCACGCATGATGTCATGCGAGATTATCCCTGAGGCAAGGCTGCCTTTTTCCGGGATCCAGACGCCACGATTTATCGATGGTTTTGTGCTTGATAATAAAATAACAAATAATATAATTTTTCCCCCTGCTTTATTCATTCATTGTGAAAAGTAGAAAAATCACTGCTTTTTGACTGAAATAATTATTGTTTTGAGACATAAACTGGACATAAAGCCACTGAAAGCAAAGATTAATCTAAAATGAAATTGTAGATATTCTCAGGAAAAAGAATTTTCACTGATTACTTTCTCAATTCCATTACGGATAAAACGTACGGCATTGAAGACTCACGTTAAACTTCACATGTTAAGTAAAAGGTATTTTGAATGTTCTTGTGTTCATTAAGCCTGCTTGTAAAAATTGTGCTCACTCGTTTCAAAAATATACAATTTTAAGGGTTAGAATAGCTAGAACCCTTTATAATGTATAATTATTATACATAATGCACACTGCTGTGTGAACATACAGGAATTTATTGAGAAAGCAGTATATTGGAGCATATTTAATAAATACTGGCTTTCTCAAGCTTAATTTTCATGTTTTTGACTTTGTAACGTTTATGAAAGTTTCCATCACAGTGGAAGGTTACATTGAATTTGTTAACTCTTATGTGACACTTCAACCTGTAAATAATACTGTATACAATCAATTTTAATCCTATTAAAGGTATTTCATTTAAGTAAAATGCAGCAACACAAGTGTAAATTCGTTGACCTCTAAAGTAACCGAATAGATATAGTATACAGTAGTTGACAGGACAGTTAGAAAAAACGTTAATTTTTGTTTCTGATGTATCTAAACATTGTTTATTTTAAAATATATCTTAAATATGTTAAGCAATTGAAACATCTTGCATGGCATTGCATCAATAGAAAGTCAGATACAAAGGCTGTTTAAACAAGTAGCTTATATTTTGACAATACGATAGCATCTTTTATTATTATTATTATTATTATTATTATTATTAATAAATAATAATAATAATCTGCCCTTCTGGAAGTTCAGGATCCAGCCAGGTTATGTAATATTGTTGCATCGCAGCTGACAATAACCTAATCTCACTAAAGTCATCACCTTCCTATATTAATATTAGAAGCATATAACAGCAGCATGATACCAATGGACACGTCATGTATACATTTCAATAGGTTTAATTGTTTCCAAATTAAGGACAAACAAAATTTTTCTTTTTACCCTGTACTTATATAAGTTGCTCTTACTTGGTAACCCAGTCAACAGGTAACATAGTTCACCCTTTTCTTGTTTTGGCGTCTAACTGTTGTAATTACTTAAGAATCTCACCAGGGCTCAATGTCGGTCTTGGAGGGAAATGACATCAGTAGATATTAGTGCCAGGATTTGAGAACAAACCATTCCTTATATGCCCCCCAAGGGTAGCTTAGTTGATCAACTTTGTAGACGTGCATTAAATCAGTAATATTATTAATGTACACCATGTTTTAAAATCATTTTTAATGAATGAAGCATTTTTAAAGAATTATTTTATTGCTACAAATCATTTTTACAGTTTGCTCTGAAGATGAAGCAAGTTACTGGTGAAAGTGGACAGCAAGAAATAAATGGATTTCGGAACAAATGTCTAAGTATCTCATAAATGAAAGGTGCATAATTCTTTTTTTCCTGGCTTAAACATACAGGACCCCACTGTATGAACATGCATGCATGCATGCATGCATACATACTTGCACACTATAGCACTTAACCTAGGCCTGTTGGAAAGTAGCTGCTCTTTTTTTGCTTCAAACGGGAGGTAGAAGTGAAGGAGAATGAAGCTGTGTGGTGAGGCAGGTGCTGGTGGCAGGATGCAGGCACTGGCCAAGCGTTAGGTTTCAGGCAGGGTGTGGGCTGTGCAGATTCCAGTCACCATCAACCTACAGCTCCAGGTGGGAGACTGTCTGGGACTGACTGTCTGCTTCAGCATCTTCCTCGTCGTTCCTGATATGGGCAAAGTGACCGAGGAAGGAGATGTCAGTCAGCATGCTCTGCAAGAACCTACCTGGCACTTCTTTATATTCTCCTGGCTGATCAAGGAGGGTAGATTGAGGTGCCACTTAAGCTACTCCAGCTGTGTGTGTTATTAGCTAGCTCCACCCCTTGGCCACACAGCTCTTATTGGTCCAAAACTGTGCTGCTTAGGTGGGGGTCTTTCCTGGGCTGTACAAATTAGACACAAACCTGTGGTAATACCCAGCCAGCCCCAGGAAAGGCACATACATGTTGCTTGGTGGTGGGCCGAGGGTACTTTTGATCTGCCTCAATTTTCCTTGGCTGTGGTTTGAGCAGCCTCCAGCCAATGCCGTAACCCAAGTACTGTGCCTCAATCAACCACAGGTGGCACTTTCAGAGGTTGACGTTGAGCCCTGCCTTTCTCAGCTTCCCAGGACAGCTTTGAGGTGGTGCAGACGGTCAGCCCAGATGGACAAGTGAATGATCTCATCTAAGTAGGCTGTCACAAACTTGTGATGGGGGTACAGCACAATGTTCATAAGGTGTTAAAATGTTGCAGGTGACCCGTGGTGGCTGAAGGGGAGGACCTGGTACTGCCAGTGGCTTGACAAGGTGGTGAAGATAGTTTTGGGTTGGGCTTGGGGCATCAGAGCCACCTGCCAACCTTTTGGTGAGGTTGAGAGTGGATATGAAGCAGGCCCTCCCCAGACTGTTGACCAAGTCATTCACTGTGGGCAGGGGGTAGCTGTTGAAATCTGAGATTCCATTGAGCCTCCTGAAGTTGTTGCAGTCTCAGACTCCCATCAACCTTGGGCACCACTACAACGGGGCTTGACCAGGAACTGGTGGACTCTTCAGTGACCCTGTCCCACAGCATCCGAGCCACTTCCTCCTCTGTTGCATGACAGCAGGCCTCTGGGATGCAGTAAGGGTGCTGTCTGATCACTACTGCAGGTTTTTTTTTTTTGATGTTATGCTGGATCAGGTGGGTCCGACCTGGTTCTGCTGAGAAAATGCACCAAACTAGTAAAGTAGTTTTCGCAGCCCTTACTGTTTTCAGACTGTGAGGTCTTTGCCTTGCTGGACCTGGGTGTGCACCACGGGTTCTGGGGAGACAGAAGCAAGGGCTGAGAGTATTGGGAGGGGCTCAATCCATCATCCCCTCTTACTGGCTTGTTGACTTGGGAAGGAGACACACCAGATCCATGCCCACTTTCTCAAAGGAGACACCAATAATGGGCCACAAAGTGGCCTTGGCAGGGAGAGGAAGGAAGTGTCGGTCAACAGGCTCTGCAAGAACCTGACTAACTTGTATTTGTGGTGACACCTCTTTATACTCCTCTGGCTGCTTGAGGAGGTAGATTGAGGCGTCACTTAAGCTGCTCTAGCTGTGAGTTTAGTTAGCTCCGCCCTGTGGTCATGCTGTCCTCACTGTCTCTTCAGGATCATCGGAGCAGTAGTGTGAGGAGCGCAGTGGTGTTTAGGCACACTGTAAAAAAAAATTAGTCAAGCCAACTTAAAAATGTAATGCAACCTGCTGCCAAAGGATTTTGAGTAAACTCAACTCCGGGCCAAATAGTTGTGCTGACTTGCTCTTTTAAGTCGACACAGGTGAGTATTTTATGTTGACCTTACTTTATTTAGCAAGTTCAGTGCATTCAAATTGTGATGTTGAAATAAATTGAAATAATCATTCCAATTAACTTGGAAAAGCAAGTTGGCACAAAAAACATTGTTATCCTAAATTATTCTTTTTTGGGGCTTTTTCCACCTTTATTGGATAGGACAGTGTAGAGACAGGAAATGAGCGGGAGAAAGACAGGGAGGGATCGGGAAATGACCTCGGGTCAGAATCGAACCCGGGTCCCTGGATTTATGGTATGGTGCCTTATCCACCTGAGTCACAACGCCCCAAAATGTTCTTTTAAGTTCACATAGAAGAGTATTTTATGTTGAGTTGACTTGACTTGCCTTTAGAAGTTCAGTCCAACAAATTGTTTAGTTGAAATAATAATGCCAATTAACTTAGAAGAGCAAGTTGGCACATCATGGTTCTAAGTTGAGTTTACTCAAAATCCTTTGGCAGCAGGTTGTGTTACATTTTTAAGTTGGCTTGACTATTTTTTTTTTACAATGATGTGGTGTGCATTACAGTTTTTAGTTAACACAAACCTCTCAACACTTAAGTTCTACTTCAGTTTGCCTATTATTACACAAACAGAAACAAATACCGACATACAAGGAGGTAATTCCCTGGCCTCTGTTGAGGAAAGCTTAGTCTATACTACTATGCAATGTCTCGTGTCAGTTTCCACGAACTTCTCATTCTACCCGACTGTTGAAACTTTCGAACTTGTGAAGTGCGCATGCGCAGTGGCATTGGTTAAGGGGCGTCAATCAGCACTTGAATATATAAGTTCACTTAATTTTCCAATTCCTATGAACTTGTGGCGAACGAAAGGCGTCTCAACTATTTTTATTTTTTTTTTAGTTACTTGAACAATTAGAAGGGAAATTTGTTCATTCAACTTAGAATCCTTTTTTCACTCAATTTTGCAAGTTGCATTTTTTACAGTGTAGGGGTTTTCTTGGGCTGCTGTCACAATACATGCATGCATGCATGCATAATTATGAACGAGATCATACGCTGATTCAACAAGCATGTGCATACACACGCGCGCGCACACTTCCTCCTCTCTAATTGATGGCCCAACATCATTTAATAATTGGTTTAAAAATTAGAAAGCATGACAATTATTGGTTAGTATTATGTATCTCTACAGTAAAAAGGCATATATTCATGCATTAGCCTGCTGCTGTTGTCTCTGTATATGCAATCATAATTGCTTCTAAGTGATTCTCTTAATAAAATAATGGTTCATCCAGCAGCCAAATAAAATGCATTCGGAACAAATCAATGATCATTATGAATTGTTCGTTTTGAAATACACATATTTTTTGGCAACCAGAGTAGGATGTTTATAGCTTCAGGATGTGTGGTGAAGTGAGAGAGAAAAAGAGAGATGTACTCTCAGACCAATCGACCAAAATATAAATGGAATTCAAGGGAACTGATGCATGGAATGAGAAACTGAAAGACAGAGAAGTCCAGACAGGCTTTTATATTTATTGCATGTCATCTCTCTATTTTTGTCCTCTCCTATTTTGCAGAGGCTATGCGGTGGCGAGTAGCAGTGATGATCGCATGAATGAACCGCCGACCTCACTCGGCCTCGTCCCACATCAGGTTAGTGAGTGCAGTCATCCAGAAAGTTCCTCCCTTTTCTTCTTCTATCTGTATCATTCCTCTTGAACATAGGGCTTATGACAAATGATGTTACAAACAGAGAAGATTTGGTTAGCAGCATGTATTTCAACATTGAACTTGGAATATTTTTAAAGAGCAACTCCATATAATTTTTGAAAAAGGTAACAAAAAACATGATTCTCAACTGTATTATCTCTTATTTTGACTTTGTCTGAATCACTCGTGTGTTACTCACGTATTTGTCAGAAAATCTGGTTTGTTCACGATGTGAATCAAAGACATGATGTCCTTTTGAACAAGAGGCACGGGCTTGCTTGACAGACGTACTGACAAAACACCGTCTTTCTGCTCATCTATTCAGCACAAACTCTCAATGTTAATGAGAGATCAGCAAAAAGCAGGCCTTGTATAGATGTGCTCAGATGTTTACGTACAGAGACATGAATGTCATGTCAAAATATATTTGAAGAATATATGACGTGACTGTTTTGTTGGGTCATAAGAATATTTATGCATACAATCACATATTGTAACTTTCCAAAATATTGGATATCGTGAGTCTGATGATATAACATATACAATTCAGTGCACACTCATACACACACAGTCATAAGAATATTTATGCATACACACATACTGGAATGTCCTGGGTTGCGAACCCACACGTGCGAGGCCCACACGTGTGAGGCCCGTCAAGGCCGCTAGTGGCTTTAATTTATTTTGGGTTTTCTGAAATCAACACAAGGTCAAAATCAGACTGTACAAAGTCAGAAATAGGTGATTTAATTAAATAGATTATTAATTCAGTGGTGCTGAACGTTCCAAAGTGTCTAACTTGCCAAGGCTTCTTAACTTCCTGTTAAGCTGGTACCTTCGCTGTGCTAACATAAAAAGGGTTTGTTTGACAGCACTGATTGGACTGGGAAATGGGAAAGTCCAAGGAGCTCAGTGCAGATCTGAAAATGAGGATCATGGATTTAAACAACTCAGGAATGTGTCTTGGAGCCATTTCTAAACAACTGATTTGAACGGATTCCAAGATCATCAGTTCAAACAATTGTACATAAGTACAAGTTATTGGGAAGTGTAGCTAGCCACTTTGCCAAGCAACATTGCTAGTCCCTCAGAATTCTTTAGCAAACCCTCAAACCATCAGAAACCTCAACACAATTGAGTGTTCTAACAGGGCAATGACCCCAAACACACATCAAAGCTGGTTGTGGGATGGATAAAGCAGGCTAATATGAAGCTTAAAACAAGTCCCGACCTCAGTCCAATTGAAAATATGTGGACTGTGCCTAAAAGTCAGTTTTATGCCAGGAAATATACAAATTTAACTGAACTCCGCTCTTCGTGGCAGAATTAATAATCAAATATCTAACCAGAATTCTGCCAGAAGTGTCTGGTCAAAGTGAAACTTGCTAAGGGACATTCAACCAAATATTAGGTGTGCTGCATGTAAATGTATGTTGCTGTGTTGTGCTGTACGTTGACCGTGTATGTATAATTTCGACTCTGTGTTGAGTTCAGAAACACCAAAATTAAATTAAAACTTGGGCACCAAATTATTGTGGGTGGGGTTTATTTTTCTGATAAAAGATGTATGTTGTACAATCATTCTGCAGAAAAAGAGCAGTTCAAAGAAATCAATGAAAGCCTATTCATGTCCCTGTACAGTGCCTTCCACAATTATTGGCACCCCTTGTAAAGATTAGTAAAGGTAGTTTGGAAAAAATCCACCTTTTGGTGAAGTAGCTTCATCTCACACTGAGGGGAAAAAAAGGAAGTTATTTCTTGATGAGGGATTTGTTTTTCTCTGAGTAAACTTATTTCAATTAAAGGTTGGATTTTTCTCATTTCTTTCAGTGTGAGATGAAGCTACTTCACCAAAACATGGAATTTTTCTAACCCTTTTTACTAATCTTTACAAGGGGTGCCAAAAATTGTGGCGGGCACTGTATGTAAATTTCTGACTGCAACTGTAAATGCATTATTTTAGAGGCCGGGTAGTGGTGGACGTTTTATATAAGGTAAGAAACAGAAAGAAAGATATTTAGAGTTCGTTTCTACAATGGAAGTGAAAAACTGCAAAGGCAACTGAGGTGTTTGTCTTCGTACTTAGCTTGTGAAACTGCTGCACAACCTGCAGTCCTTAAAACTGTTTTTTTTTTTTTTTAAGCTGCTTATATGACTTCAGTGAGCTTTCCACTTCGCTACTATAGTGTGCAGTAGCATCACATTTAAACACAAAGGGTTTAAAGGCTGCATTTTGAGTTAAGTGTGCATAATTACACACTTGCTGTAAGTGGCATTCAGGAGTTACACAGGAGTTGTGCACACAGGAAGGAGTTTTAGTGCGTCTCAGTTATGCACAGTTCTGATTTTGGACTTCAGCTCACCTTTTTTTTTCACTCAAGCAAGTCCAGTGGCAGTTAAATGTATCATAAATATCATGCTGAAATGTATGTTACCAACAGTAAATGCATAAACTAAGGAATGTCATTTGAAACTACTATTAAATGCATAAATATTATATAATTCATGATTATTATTATATGGCGCGAGCTACTTCTGGTAAAATCGTGCACTCTGATTGGTTCCTTGGTGGGCAGAATTTTCCCGTAATGCCCATGGGCAATTACGGACTTTCTTTCCAAGGCACCGGCTTTCAGTGTTGCAAAAAACAAAATGACAAAAAAAAAGATTCATTGGAAATGGAATAAGAATAAAAAACAGCCATAACACAAAAGAGAAACAAGAGTCACTGAGTTATTCAAGAAATGAGCAACGAAGAGCATTCAGAAACTGCTAACAGAAATTCATTTTTGAAACCGCTAGCTGTTTATTCTGCATGCATGACTCAACTACGTTACAAATATGAGGTGACTGAAAGCAGCATCACACCTCATTATAATGACCATCTATTTTAATCTTAGAAATAAGAAAAGCCATATAATAAACTCCTTATTAACCTCGCTTGCTCGGTCTTTACGGGAAAATATCAGACCTCAGTCTGATATTTTCCCGTAAAGGCCTCGCGCTCAGTTAATAAGTTGTTCATAATATTAAGTGAGGATATTAAAAGGGCTTTTTGCGCAGACTATATCAGAGGAGATGCATTTTAATTACAGTGGTGCTTGAAAGTTTGTGAACCCTTTAGAATTTTCTATATTTCTGCATAAATATGACCTAAAACAACATCAGATTTTCACACAAGTCCTAAAAGTAGATAAAGAGAACCCAGTTAAACAAATGAGACAAAAATATTATTCTTGGTCATTTATTTATTGAGGAAAATGATCCAATATTATATATCTGTGAGTGGAAAATGTATGTGAACCTCTAGGATTAGCAGTTAATTTGAAGGTGAAATTAGAGTCAGGTGTTCTCAATCAGTGGGATGACAATCAGGTGTGAGTGGGTACCCTGTTTTATTTAAAGAACAGGGATCTATCAAAGTCTGATCTTCACAACACATATTTGTGGAAGTGTATCATGGCACGAACAAAGGAGGTTTCTGAGGACCTCAGAAAAAGCGTTGTTGATGCTCATCAGGCTGGAAAAGGTTACAAAACCATCTCTAAAGAGTTTGGACTCCACCAATCCACAGTCAGACAGATTGTGTACAAATGGAGGAAATTCAAGACCACTGTTACCCTCCCCAGGAGTGGTCGACCAACAAAGATCACTCCAAGAGCAAGGCATGTAATAGTCAGCGAGGTCACAAAGGACCCCAGGGTAACTTCTAAGCAACTGAAGGCCTCTCTCACATTGGCTAATGTTAACTTTCATGAATCCACCATCAGGAGAAGACTAAACAACAATGGTATGCATGGCAGGGTTGCAAGGAGGAAGCCACTGCTCTCCAAAAAGAACATTGCTGCTTGTCTGCAGTTTGCTAAAGATCACGTGGACAAGCCAGATGGCTATTGGAAAAATGTTTTGTGGACGGATGAGACCAAAATAGAACTTTTTTGGTTTCAATGAGAAGTGTTATGTTTGGAGAAAGGAAAACACTGCATTCCAGCATAAGAACCTTGTTCTATCTGTGAAACATGGTGGTGGTAATATCATGGTTTGGGCCTGTTTTGCTGCATCTGGGCCAGGACGGCTTGCCATCATTGATGGAACAATGAATTCTGAATTATACCAGCGAATTCTAAAGGAAAATGTCAGGACATCTGTCCATGAACTGAATCTCAAGAGAAGGTGGGTCATGCAGCAAGACAACGACCCTAAGCACACAAGTCGTTCTACCAAAGAATGGTTAAAGAAGAATAAAGTTAATGTTTTGGAATGGCCAAGTCAAAGTCCTGACTTTAATCCAGTTGAAATGTTGTGGAAGGACCTGAAGCGAGCAGTTCATGTGAGGAAACCCACCAACATCCCAGAGTTGAAGCTGTTTTGTACGGAGGAATGGGCTAAAATCCCTCCATGCCGGTGTGCAGGACTGATCAACAGTTACCGGAAACGTTTAGTTGCAGTTATTGCTGCACAAGGGGGTCACACTAGATACTGAAAGCAAAGGTTCACATATTTTTGCCACTCACAGATGTGCAATATTGGATCATTTTCCTCAATAAATAAATGACCAAGTATAATATTTTTGTCTCATTTGTTTAACTGGGTTCTCTTTATCTACTTTTAGGACTTGTGTGTAAATCTGATGATGTTTTCGGTCATATTTATGCAGAGATATAGAAAATTCTAAAGGGTTCACAAACTTTCGAGCACCACTGTACTGTAGATATATTACTCTTCTTGAGCAAATTTTTATGAATTCACTTAAAATGATAGTGTTGGGTTCAAGACCACATTAGCCAAGACTGGGTTAAAACCAAGACCAAAGCCAATGACCTAGACCAGATGCCCAGATGTGTTCATTTGTTTTTGTACGATCATCCTAACCTGACATGAAATTTCACTTGAATTATCTCCAATAACCCATCTATTTTGGTATTAACATTTTGTATAAGTACACAGGACATACAGAGGACATGTTAAAAGTAGACGGCCTTCTGATTTCATAAAATCGGTGAAATTTATTGCCCTCTGAAATTTGGTCATTGTGATATGTTTATTTCTGTAGTATGTGTATAAAAAAAACAAACTAGCAAATAATGTACATGAAATCACTCACTTCACACAGTCAAGCAGACAGAGGGAGTCCATGTGCACATGCGCAGGTTTACCTTGGCTGTGCACTGACCGTTCCATCATTCTGTTGCTAAACAAACAGCTGAACTCACCGAGGTGCTCACTGACCACCGATATTTATTAGTTTGTGTTGCCTTTCCTTCGCAACATAACGTCTTTTTTTTCTCACTTTCCGTTACTGTAGTCAATCTTTCATCTTTCATTCACACACTCGCGTCCTCCGTTATTCTCTCCTGTTTCAAGTTTGTATCCTACAGTGCCTTGCGCGATCAGGGAAAGCCCACCATGTGATAAATGATCTAGTATCTTGTATTGGGTCATGGTGAAGCAGGAAAAAATAGCAGAGAATTTAGGGCCATAACCCTAAATTCATTTATCGTTCTATTTAAAAAAAACAACAACTAATAACATTGGAAGTCTATGATTCAAATTCAGTAGCTTTCAGTCCACTAAACAAAAATAATTGGGTTTCAGGGAAAATTCTTTTTATGACCTACACTTGAAAAATCTGAAAGTCAGTACAGCTTTAAGGATAAACCATCCTTCTAGCAAGTGCTATGGAGCAAGCGTTGCAGAGTTCACTCGTGATGGAGCATGTGTAAGAACTGAACTGAGACAGAGTTTGCTAGTTATTGAAAAATATTCTCTTTTTTTTTTTTTTACTTTAAAGGAACAGTCCACCGTACTTCCATAACGAAATATGCTCTTATCTGAATTGAGACGAGCTGCTCCGTACCTGTCCGAGCTTTGCGCGACCTCCCGGTCAGTCAGACGCGCTGTCACTCCTGTTAGCAATGTAGCTAGGCTCAGTATGGCCAACGGTATTTTTTGGGGCTGTAGTTAGATGCGACCAAACTCTCCCGCGTTTTTCCTGTTTACATAGGTTTATATGACCAGTGATATGAAACAAGTTCAGTTACACAAATTGAAACGTAGCGACTTTCTATGCTATGGAAAGTCCGCACTATAATGACCGGCGTACTAACACCTTCTGCGCGCTTCGGCAGCGCATTGATATCTGAGCTCCGTATCAGTGCGCTGTCGAAGCGCGCAGAAGGTGTTAGTACGCCGGTCATTATAGTGCGGACTTTCCATAGCATAGAAAATCGCTACGTTTCAATTTGTGTAACTGAACTTGTTTCATGTCACTGGTCATATAAACCTATGTAAACAGGAAAAACGCGGAAGACTTTGGTCGCATCTAACTACAGCCCCAAAAAATACCATTGGCCATGCTGAGCCTAGCTACATTGCTAACAGGAGTGACAGCGCATCTGACTGACTGGGAGGTCGCGCAAAGCTCGGAGAGGTACGGAGCAGCTCGTCTCAATTCAGATAAGAGCATATTTCATTATGGAAGTACGGTGGACTGTTCCTTTAAAAAGAAATGAAACAGGAAGCAGTAGAGCACGTTTTGCAAATGAAAGTATATTTCTTTTGATTTCAGCACCCAGCAGGTAAATAAAATGCCTTAAAAATACTATTTGTTTTGGCTCATACGACTTCCTGAGACCAAATAGAGCTGTGTATTACAAGTGCTTGTGCGATATTATTTGAAAGATAAAATGATGAACCAGTTTGAAACACTTGAAGTTTAAAGGTACTGTGTAACTCCACATGCAGAGATGGGTATTCACATTTTGTACAGCAGTAAGAACGTTATGGAGTACGTGTGCATGGAAGTGATGTTATACTCTCGGGTGGTGTTGAAACAAGATCGAGTCTTCGAGACATGAGCAAATAAAATTTTGCCGAAGTTGGTACAAAACCGAGATCATTGGTTTGTTGTCTCAAGACTAAGCCCAATCTTGAGTACCACAACACTACAAAATGAGCTGTAAGTGTAGCAGACAAGTGCTTAGTCAGCTTGTCCTTTAAACCCTTTGGTGACTGACCCCTTAAAAATGGTTCCTCCAGGAACGATGACGTTTCAGTTGTCAAGACAACGGAAAAACTAAAATACAAAAACAGAAAGATGCGTCACAATGCTGTTGTGCACAAAACAAAATGCTCTTGTATTTTAGTTTTTCCGTTGTCTTGACAACTGAAACAACATCGTTCCTGGAGGAACCATTTTCAAGGGGTCAGTCACCAAAGGGTTAAACCATGGGCTCATTCTTTACAGGAGAGCACATCAAATGAACCAAAGCATTAGCATTATTTTAAAACCGCTTATATCCCGTGCACACGTTACTATTTCATGGCCTCGATTTAGCATGAATGAATATGACCTTTGACCTTGAATGACTTTGAAACGTCAAACTCAAGGTCGTGGATTTTCATAGGACTATAACCTGACAGCTGATGATTGAGAAATATTACCATTATCAACGTATAGGTATGTAAAATAAGTATTGCTGGGCGAGGTTTGTTTTGCCTGGCAACACTTGTTTTTGTTTCAGTAGCACAAAATGATGCAATCAGAACCATTTGGAAGTGCCTACTGAACATGGATGCAAGTGCAGGGAGCTTTTGTTGAGCTAAAAGAAGAAGCCTTTATTTGTCACACGTGCACTTAAGCACACAGTGAAATTTAACCTCTGCATTTAACCCATCTGAAGCAGTGAACACACACACAAGTGAGCAATGAGCGCACACACGTACCCAGAGCAGTGGGCAGCTGTGCTACAGCGCCTGAGGAGCAGTTGTGGGTTAGGTGACTTGCTCAAGGGCACTTCAGCCCAACCTCAGGCCACAGCTGCCACATGTTAACCTAAGCACGTCTTTTGGACTGTGTTGGAAACCAGAGCAGGAAACCCGCGCAGACATGGGGAGAACATGCAAACTCCACACAGAAAGGCCCCCTCGGCCGCTGGGCTCGACCCCAGAACCTTCTTACTGTGAGGTGACAGTGCTACCCCCCGGGGTCTTTAAAACACATGGCATTATAGCAAGCACAGCGCAAGGTGATGATACCATGCATATTAACCAGAATTGCAGCCTCAAATGATCTTTTCCTATCAGGACAAACTCTCATTTATAAAACGAGCTGGAGCCTGGTCTACGAAACGTCCTGCTCTCCAGTGCACACATTTGGCAGCAAACAATTGAAAGTCGGAGTAGTGGCAAAGGTGGCAGTCTACGGTGTGAATACGTAAATCAGTAATGAATAGGATTCTTTGGAAAGTGCGACACGCTTGGCTCGGTTATCAGTCTTATTTATTTTCCCAGTTTAACAGTCGAATGCTCGGTGATGTTTGCTTCCTTTATAGCTTCCTACACACACACACACACACACACACACACACACACACACACACACACACACACGGGAAAATGTAGAGATAAAAGAAAGAGCCCTTAGGTCCTTGATAACTTGGATGTTTTTAATCAAGTTACATTTTTTTTGTTCTCAATCATTTGCAACTAGGTCTTTTCAGCTCATATTGGTTTTTTTTGTTTGTTTGTTAGTTTTTAAATTCCAAGGAATAAGAATAACGGCATAAATTAATATAAAATAAATTTGATACTTGTTTTTAATTTGACCCATAAATTTTCACTCTGAAGTCTACTTTCTTTGCCCTCTCATAGGTGCCATGACTTTTTTTTTTAATTCCTCTGCTATTACATTCTGGAGCCATTATGTTTTCAGCTTGTTGTCGCAAAGCAGCTTTAGATAAAATTAAAGATTTTAAATATGAGCTCATTTTATCCCTAATTTATCCCTGATGAGCAAGCCTGTGGCAGCGGCGGCAAGGAAAAACTCCCTCAGACGACATGAGGAAGAAACCTTGAAAGGAACCAGACTCAAAAGGGAACCCGTCCTCATCTGGGTGATTTGCCTGATTTTCTAAAACTTAACACAGATAAAACAGAAATCATGCTTATCGGCGCCAAATCTTCATTGCCCAAATCCTCCAGTTTCAGTCTTAACATCGACGGTGCACTTGCTAAATCTTCACCTGTTGTCAGAAACTTTGGAATACTGCCCGACCCGTCACTCAACTTTGATCCCCACGTTAAATCCCTCACCAAGACTGCTTTCTTCCACCTCCGGAGCACTGCCTGCCTTCGCTCCTTCCTTTCCACTAGTGATGCTCAAACTTTGGTCCACTCCTTCATTATGTCCCGCCTAGATTATTGCAACTCACTTCTCATTGGCCTCCCTACTAAATCCTTTCAAAGATTACAATACATTCAGAACTCTGCAGCGAGACTCATCACCCATACCAAACCATTTGCTCATCCTTTCTCCATTCTTTCTCAGCTTCGCTGGCTACCTCTTCTGTCCCGAATTAAGTATAAAATCCTACTAATCACCTTCAAAGCCCTCCATAACCTTGCTCCGCCTTACATCCGTGACCTTCTGACCCCTTACACTCCATCCCACTCGCTCAGATCCTCTAGCCATAATCTCTTTGCTGCCCCCTGCACTAGACTCTCTACCCTGGGTGGCAGGTCCTTCAGCACCACGGCTCCCAAGCTCTGGGATTCCCTCCCTCGACCCCTCCGTGACTGTTCTTCCCTTCCTTTCTTCAAATCACATCTCAAAACCTTTCTGTTTCATGAACACGTCTTCTCCTCCACCACTGCATAAACTTATCTTTGTGTGGTGTTTTCTTTGTTTTGTTTTCTTGACCTTGAGTCAAAGAACTTTGAGTTTGAGAAAGGTGCTATAAAAATGCAACATTATTATCTCCTCTCATCTCATTTCATTATCTCTAGACACTTTATCCTGTTCAGGGTCGCAGGCAAGCTGGAGCCTATCCCAGCTGACTACGGGCGAAAGGCGGGGTACACCCTGGACAAGTTGCCAGGTCATCACAGGGCTGACACATAGACACAGACAACCATTCACACTCACATTCACACCTACGGTCAATTTAGAGTCACCAGTTAACCTAACCTGCATGTCTTTGGACTGTGGGGGAAACCGGAGTACCCGGAGGAAACCCACGCGGACACGGGGAGAACATGCAAACTCCACACAGAAAGGCCCTCGCCGGCCACGGGGCTCGAACCCGGACCTTCTTGCTGTGAGGCGACAGCGTTAACCACTACACCACCGTGCCACCAACATTATTATTATTATTATTATTATTCCTGCGATGACCTGGCGACTTGTCCAGGGTGTACCCCACCTTTTGTCCGTAGTCAGCTGGGATAGGCTCCAGCTTGCCTGCGACCCTGTAGAATGATAAAGCGGCTAGAGATGACGATATGGGATTATTATTATTATTATTATTATTATTATTAATGTAACTTATTAGTATGATTTATAAATAACTCCCTTCTATAACAGTGTCCTGCATAGTCACAAATTACAACTGCGTAACCAGGAAATTCATTATAGTTTTAGCATGAAGTCTATTTTGTTGAAGTTATCAACTGTTCACTGATGGAAATTTGAGTGCAAAACTGTTCAAGACAACTACAGTGCTAAAGTTATCACGTCAAGGTCAAGGCTTTTTTATTGTCAGTTCAGCCATATACAGTTGGTACGGTACACAGTTAAAACAAAACAGCATTTCTCCAGGGCCATGGTGCTACATTAAACATCACAGGACTACAATCAGTGAATGCAAACACTGCAGACAAAGTGCAAACATTGACAACATAAAGTGCAAACAACAACTGCAAAAATGACAGCTAGCACAGACAGTACATTCCCAACCACTACCTGTTATTAGGGATATCAGACGCTCGCTGGCCGTGCTGTGAAAATTGTGCATGCAGACGCTCATCTGAGTTTCCACATCTGTCATTGCTTAACTCTTGAATATTTTCTATTGTGAACACCATCATTAAAAAGCTCATAATCTCTGCTTTCCAAAGAAATTTCTCATTAAGATCTGTTCAGTACTTTGGGAGTAACAGCAGGTTGAAGTTGGTACAACAGAGCAAAAACTCTCTGCTCGCGTGACGTCGGGAAATTGCCAGTGCTTTTTGAGTCAGGGGAAAGCAGTCAGACTCTCTCTCTTCTGATCGGTTTCCGACTGGATTACTCATGAATATCAATCAGATAACTTTTATAGAGATGTTCTCTCGCTCTCACTGTTTCTGATGAAGTATTCAGCAAATTTTTCTGTCTGCTAGTTTTGATGTTATGCTTCACGGGAGACTTTGAAGTGAGTTTTCAGAGCTTTACCTACTTATTTTTTTCAAATCAAACTGATTCATATCAATAAATAACTATTTTAGAATATAACTAGTTGTTTTCTGATGAAAAATATTGAGATCTTAGTGGTCAGAATGATATTTAAAAAAAACAAGTCAGAAATGTGAGTGTCAATTTCAGTTCAATTAATCAGAATTGTTTATTGGATGTGGATCTCAGTTTTTTTTGAGGTTAGTCTTGAAAGCTGTGAATATTAATTGAAATAATCATTTATATTCTTTCATATAAACACTAGTAGGCCCTACTTAGAAATACAAAGGCTTACAGAGCACAAAGAGGGTATTAGAAATATTCTTTAATTACTTTTTTATTTTGATCGAGAATGTTAGATTCGAATGACATTCATTGCTTATTTATGCATATTTTATAATTAACGTTGATTTCTCCTTCTTTGTGATGTATAAAGGAGTTACGATCGGCTTTATATTGCACAAATAAAACCATTTGGTGAAACGTTGAGCGTGTACCAATTTAACGCTTTTACCAAATTAGCATAACTGATAATTAAATACTAATTTGCATCCGTAGTTTTTACTGGAGAAGTTTTGGTGGAGAGGTCCTGCCTCAAGTGGAGGAGTTTAAGTATCTCGGGATCTTGTTCACGAGTGAGGGAAGGATAGAGCGTGAGGTCGACGGGCGGATCGGTGCAGCCTTCGCAGTGATGCGGTCGCTTTACCGGTCCGTTGTGGTGAAGAAGGAGCTGAGCCAAAAGGCGAAGCTCTCGATTTACCGGTCGATCTACGTTCCGACTCTCACCTATGGTCATGAGCTTTGGGTAATGACCGAAAGAACAAGATCGCGGATACAAGCGGCCGAAATGAGTTTCCTTCGCAAGGTGGCTGGGCGCTCCCTTAGAGATAGGGTGAGAAGCACAGTCACTTGGGAGGAGCTCGGACTAGAGCCGCTGCTCCTCCACATCGAGAGGAATCAGCTGAGGTGGCTCGGGCATCTCTTTTGGATGCCTCCTGGACGCCTGCCCGGGAAGGTGTTCCAGGCATGTCCCCCCGGGGAAGACCCAGGACACGCTGGAGGGACTATGTCTCTCGGCTGGCCTGGGAACTCCTCAGTGTTCTTCCCGAGGAGCTGGCCAAGGTGTCTGGGGAAAGGGAAGTTTGGGCTTCCATGCTCAGACTGTTGCCTCCGCGACCCGGTCCCGGATAAGCGGAAGAAGACGAGACGAGTTTTTACTAATTTTTCAAACTTTGTATTCAGTATACAACCATCTCTGTACCTGCCAATTTCCAAGTAAATATCTTGAAAAATTGAAATGTTATTAAGAGAAACTATTTGATCTCATTCATTAATGAGGCCCATTTTTACCTCGCCCGTGACGGAGTAAGCAGGGCGAGGTATTGTAATCCGTGCGGTTTGTTACTTGCGAAAATCAGAGATTTTTACAAGTATGTTGATCTGTCCGTTTGTTTGTTTGTTGGTGGTCTATCATCGTCATTTCTTGACCAATCTTCACCAAAACGCACAGGACAACTCACTAGGGTCACACACAGACATCATTAGTTTTTGGTGGGTCACAGTCAAAGGTCAAGGTCAAATCTGGTAAAAACACCTAATCGGACATAACTAACGTTTCTTTGTGATTTTTGCAAATATCGTGCTCTGCACGACTTTTGTTTGTGTGTGTCTGTCTGTTAACAATCTAGCGTGTAGATGGTTGCATCGATTGACTTTAAATTTTCAAGGTATATGGGCAACGGTCCGTAGATTACCTGATTAAATTTTAGGGGTAATCGGGTCAAGGTCATCGGAAAGGTCAACCTTTCGGTCAAAATAACATATATTTTAGATTTTAACTCAAAAACGGTTGCTGATAGACAAATGCTTACTATTTTGAGCATATCGGAACTCCCATATGGCCTTTCATTTGGCAGCATGATTTGTGACTTTGAAAGGTCAAACTCAAGGTCACGGATTTTCAGAGGGCTGTAACTTGAAAACTGTTAATGGTAGACAGATATTTACCATTCTCGACTTGTAGGAAGTGCCATATGGACTTTCGTTTGGCACCATGACCTTTGACCTTGAATGACTTTGAAATGTCAAACTCAAGGTCATGCATTTTCATAGGACTATAACCTGACAGCTGATGATTATGAAATATAACCATTATCAACATATAGGTGTAAAACAAGTGCTGCTGGGCGAGGTTTGTTTTGCCTGACAACACTTGTGGAGCATGTTTTCCTCATACATAATATTACGGCAGTTTTCTAAAAATTAAGCCATTGTTCCAATCTTTGATTTGTAATATCTCACGAACGGATAAACATATTTTAATTCTGTAACAAGCACGATGATCTGCATTCAATTCTGAATTCAATGAGACCAGTTTCAGTTTGGATTGAATTTGAATTTTCTCCTGATAAGCCGACTGTTATTGTTAATGTGCAGAAAGTCGAGTGTGTGCTTTGAGGTAGTACATGTTAAAAGAAATAAATAGATGTAAATGTTGTGTATGTGCTGAGCATTGTAAAAATTAATAGTGTCTTATTATTCATTGTGCAAAGACTGCAGTGGGAGTGGTGTCATCAACTGTGTGTGTATATATCAGTCCAATGTGTATCAGAGTTGAGGAGTCTGATGGCATGTGGAAAGAAACTATCAGAGAGTCTGGCTGTGAAGGCCCGAATGCTTCGTTAGCTTTTTCCAGACGGCAGGAGAGTGAAGAGATTGTGTGAGGGGTGCATGGGGGTCATATAAAAACTATGTTTGATGTCAAGGTCAAATTCATCTCATCTCATTATCTCTAGCCGCTTTATCCTTCTACAGGGTCGCAGGCAAGCTGGAGCCTATCCCAGCTGACTACGGGCGAAAGGCGGGGTACACCCTGGACAAGTCGCCAGGTCATCACAGGGCTGACACATAGACACAGACAACCATTCACACTCACATTCACACCTACGGTCAATTTAGAGCCACCAGTTAACCTAACCTGCATGTCTTTGGACTGTGGGGGAAACCGGAGCACCCGGAGGAAACCCACGCGGACAACATGCAAACTCCGCACAGAAAGGCCCTCGCCAGCCACGGGGCTCGAACCCGGACCTTCTTGCTGTGAGGCGACAGCACTAACCACTACACCACCGTGCGGCCTCAAGGTCAAATTATTTCGTTAATATTTTTCTTTCTCTTTGAAGTATATTTTAAGGGTGTGTCAGGCACACAAATTAGTAACAAGAAGGGCGAGACTTGCTGACAGCAGAGACGTCTCAATCAGTGCCATTGCTATCAAGGTTTGACTTGTTTATGGTTTTGACCTGTTATTGGGGTGAGGAGCAGGACTGTAACAAAGGTTTCATCGAAGGAAACAGTACAGCACTGAACTCAGGCAATGCGAACACCAAACTCAACCCCAACTCAACTCAAGCAGGCACTGAAAAGCCATTTTAGAGGTAGTGCAAAAATGTAAAATATCTAAAATAGATGAGCCTGTTTTGTGATTTGTGGTGAAAAGCAAAAAAAAAACCTTTTAAGGCTGGAAAAAAAATAGCAGTTGTACTCACTGTGTACCAGTAAATTGCTGCGTATGACTTATGATCATTCAAATATGACCTTAATGATCCACCCCTGTGAATTTTAATACGCCGCGCTATGCATCCTTCATCTCGCTTTGTAATAAATGCTTCACACACTGCTACTGCTCGACCCCCTGCCTGCACACCAAAGCCTGGCACAGCATCTCAGTTACGCTTTTCACAAACACATTCTCACTTGTAGATGCGCACACACACACACACACACACACACACACACACACACACAAAAGCAGGGGGCTAATGATGAAGCTGAGGCTGTTGAAGCATAATGGTGCAAGCTATTAACTCCGTCTCATTGCCAGAGCAAGTTACACATAAGACCCCAAGCAGCATAATGTCATCGCCCAACCCCCCCCAAAAAAAATCCCTGATTGCAAAAAAAAAAAAAAATTTTCAAGCCTTTATGTAAAACCAGATTAATTTTACAGCCGGGTTTGAATGCCTCCTGTCAGTGCCCTCGTTCAAGGAAGATGGAAAATCAACCATCAAGAGCTTATTATTTCTTTGACATTTGCATATCTTGGTAGATTAGCACGTTTCTCCTTTTCTTTTAGGTCATTTTAGTATAAGGAATAGCAAAGCACTTGATGTAATGACATTGCAAGCTGTTTTTTTTTTCCTCCCATGTTTTCAAGAGAATCTGGTTTTACTCATTAGTCAACACTGCCCCCTTGTGTAGGTGTGGAGTATTGCATGTTTTTGAATGTTGCCAATGTTATAATTGTTTAATATTTGATTAAATTAATATAATTTATATGTAAATAAACATGTATAACAATTATATTCATAAAATATTAAATTATTTGATTATAATAAATATTTGATGAATGAATTATATTTATATAAAGCTTAAAATAGAAATTTGTATTACATATAAGTGTATATAAATATTAAACATTAAAGTATTATCTTTGTAAAATATATATAAAATTATTTACATTTATATATTAAATATGGGTAATTATTAATAAAACAATTATACTTTTTAAAATTGATTAATAGCCTTTTTTTTCACTGCATAATCCGCGCTAATGTTTTACTCTGTAATCTATGTTACTTATTAAACTGACCTAGAGTGCACACCAAAATTATTGCCACCCCCATGAAAATGAGCAAGAATTAATATATTAAATGAATAACGTAGACATCGATGGAGACCTTGCTGGAGCTAAACCTCTTGTTTTAACACAAATGGCAAAAAGCAGTGCCTTTTATTTGATAAAGGACTTTTTTTTTCCAAATTTATCAGTGCCCTTTTAATAGTTTAATCATTTGGGATGCCTGCCCGAGAGAGGATTACAGAAGTGACTCTCTTCCTGTAACGTGTAACAAGGTTGTAGACACTTTGAGAGGGATCTTGGTCCACTCCTCCATACAGTCCATTTTAAGCTCCTTTATATTCTTATGTTTGTGCATGTAGACTTCCTTCAGGGTTCAAATTATGAAGTGATTAGGGCAAAACATTGATGTGCTTCGTTAAACATTTCTGTCTTGATTTGGGCACAGGGTGGCACGGTGGTGTAGTGGTTAATAGGGTGCATCACTTGCCCCCTAAAAATGAAAAGTTCCTCCAATCATGATGCATTTTTGTTTTTATGTTCCTTTTGGTAAGAAAACACACTGGGTGAAATATTTTGACAAAATTCAAAAGTTTAATGGTGGCACCAGGAGCTCAAAGTTATGGAAAAAGCTGCTATTTTATGACTTTTATGACAAAATGTCGATCACTTTTCATGAAACATTATGGCACCTTATAGAGTATACCAAATATCTTAGATACACATTTTTAGTACATATTGTAAATATATTATCAAGCACAGTTTGAGTTTTAGCTGTTCATTGAATCAATGTTCAACTACTTTTAAACAATACAAATGTATTATGAATCACATTAATGCTTCTCAATCCCTTGCAAAGGTTCTTAACATGATCTCTGGGTCACAAGAAATCAATAAATGGAGTCCAACATTGTGATTCAAACCTTACGCGAAAACATAAAATAAGCGTTTTTTGGCAAAAAATGAACCTCATGGTGCCACCATTAGACTTTTGAATATGGTCAAAACATTTTACAGGATGTCTTTATTGGTGAAAAGGAACACCCAAACAAAAATGCATCAGATTTTATGAAAGTGAGGGCAACTGATGCACCCTAGTGGTTAACACTGTCACCTCACAGCAAAAAGGTCCTGGGTGTGAGCCCAGTGGCTGACGGAGGCCTTTCTGTATGGAGTTTGCATGTTCTCCCCGTGTCTGTGTGGGTTTCCTTCAGGTGCTCCGGTTTCCCCCACAGTCCAAAGACATGCAGTTAAGTTAACATGGCATTGGGCTGAGGTGCCCTTGAGCGAGGCACCTAACCCCCAACTGCTCCCCGGGTGCTGTAGCATGGCTGCCCACTGCTCTGGGTACGTGTGTGTGCTCATTGCTCACTGCTTCAGATGGGTTAAATGCAGAGGACGAATTTCACTGTGCTTGAGTGTGCATGTGACAAAGGCTTCTTTTTCTTAGAAAGACTCATAAAAAGCTGTAACAGCTGTGAACATACTGTAGTTACCAGGTTTGGGGTTGAAATATCCTGATATTTAGCACAATGCCATCAATATTCACAAGAGCACCAAGTAGAAAACAGTTCCAAAGCGTCACTTGATGCAACACAAAATTTCACAGCAAGTTATCGGGTGTTTGTACTTGTATTCAATCCCCTGTGGCATTGAACATGCTGTAAATGTGCAGGACCACAACACACAATGCTAACTGTAGTGCTAATGATGTTTGTAGAAGGTGCTGCATTTTGTGAGGAAGGACTTCTTCATTGCAGTGCTTTCAAACAGCTTGTTGTCATAAAAGGGCTGTTGAAAGCAAACGCAAAAATGATAGAATAAAATGATTGTTTACTATGCAATTGGGGCGGCACGGTGGTGTAGTGGTTAGCACTGTCGCCTCACAGCAAGAAGATCCGGGTTCGAGCCCCGTGGCCGGCGAGGGCCTTTCTGTGTGGAGTTTGCATGTTCTCCCCGTGTCCGCGTGGGTTTCCTCTGGGTGCTCCGGTTTCCCCCACAGTCCAAAGACATGCAGGTTAGGTTAACTGGTGACTCTAAATTGAGCGTAGGTGTGAATGTGAGTGTGAATGGTTGTCTGTGTCTATGTGTCAGCCCTGTGATGACCTGGCGACTTGTCCAGGGTGTACCCCGCCTTTCGCCCGTAGTCAGCTGGGATAGGCTCCAGCTTGCCTGCGACCCTGTAGAACAGGATAAAGCGGCTACAGATAATGAGATGAGACTATGCAATTGTAAAACTGTGGTCTTTAGCCTCTTTTTTTTTTTCACCGCATAATGTGTTCTCATGGGATCAATTCCTGGCATATTTTGCCGCTGGTTCAGACATTTGAGATCGTCTGATTTCTTTCATTGTGTGTTCAGCTGCTTATGTACGATTTTAAAAAATCTATATATAAAAGAAAGAGAGAGGGTATTACACGGTGGCACAAAGATACGAAGTTTATCTTCGAGGGGTGAATATATAATTTCACGAGTGAGCAAAGCGAATGTGTGAAATATTTTTCAGCCTGAGAAGATAAACTTCATATCTTTTGCGCCACCTTTTAATGTTCTTTGTTATATGGAAACATCCACAAAAATATATCAAAACCAGTTCACCATTTTGACGATGCGCATCAAGTCAGCAAGAAAACACTGGGAGTGACGTCATCGGAGTGAAATATCAGGAAATATATCACTCAAATCCGCAATGTGTATTTCATATGAAAAATGCACGTTTTTCAACACAAGAAAATAAACTTCTCGTCTTCAAGCCAACATGTGATTTTTCTTTTTATTATATAGACACATTCACAAACAAAAAGCAGCCAAATTTATCAAAACGATTCATCGATTTCCTCACAAGTGACATACTGAGATTTATTATATGGAAACGAGTGTTTTACTGGGAAATACACCCCTTGTATTTTTCGTTCGAGCTATATCCGGGACTTGGAGATTCAAAGCCGTGATGTAAATCTTCATATATCACTCGTGAGGAAATCTATGAATTATTTTGATAAATTTGGGTGCTTTTTGTTTGTGAATGTGTGAATGGACATCCAAATAGTTCGTTATACCGAAAAGTTTGTAATAGTGAAATGGACCAACGTGTCACACCAAACACTCTTTATGTAAAACAAGACCAACTGTGTTGAATTTATGTTTACGCTTAATTCACGTACACTACCGTTCAAAAGTTTGGTCACCCAGACAATTTTGTGTTTTCCATGAAAAGTCACACTTTTATTTACCACCATAAGTTGTAAAATGAATAGAATATATAGTCAAGACATTTTTCTGGCCATTTTGAGCATTTAATCGACCCCACAAATGTGATGCTCCAGAAACTCAATCTGCTCAAAGGAAGGTCAGTTTTATAGCTTCTCTAATGGCCCTTTTCCACTACCCTTTCTCAGCTCACTTCAGCTCACTTCAGCCCGACACAGCTCGCGTTTCGACTACCTTAGAGCAGTACGACTCAGCTCGCTTCAGTCCTGCTCAGCCCCCAAAACTCGCACGGTTTTGGAGTAGGGCTGAAGCGAGCCAAACCAAGCTGAGTGGGGCTAGGGGCATGAGGAGACACTCCCCTGTGCACTGATTGGTGAGGAGGAGTGTCCTCACACTCCCACACACGCCCCGCGAGCACGCTCGGATCTGTAAACACCGTAAACCCGGAAGAAGGAGAATTACGAATTACAAGAATTATGAAGCCTTATGCGCCTCGCCTCATCTATACGCTCTTGCCAGTATCTGTTGGCGTTGTTGGTGACAACAAGCCACAGCACCAAGACCAGCAACACTAATGACTCCATGTCCTCCATGTTTATTGTTTACTCTCCAGGTTGTGAGACTACCGCTTAAAAGGTCACTGATGTCACTGTTTGCGCCGCCTAACGACATCACCTGATGTCCACCCACTTTCACTAACTCCACCCAATGTGTCCACCCACTTCCAGCCAGCACGGTTCAGCGCGATTGTAGTCGAAATGCAACTCCAACAGCCCCGCTCAGCTCGACTCAGCCCGACTCAGCACGGCACGGCTCAGCCCGACTCAGCCGCGTTGGTAGTGGAAAAGCGGTGTCAAGAGCTCAACTGTTTTCAGCTGTGCTAACATGATTGTACAAGGGTTTTCTAATCATCCATTAGCCTTCTGAGGCAATGAGCAAACACATTGTACCATTAGAACACTGGAGTGATAGTTGCTGGAAATGGGCCTCTATACACCTATGGAGATATTGCACCAAAAACCAGACATTTGCAGCTAGAATAGTCATTTACCACATTAGCAATGTATAGAGTGTATTTCTGATTAGTTTAAAGTGATCTTCATTGAAAAGAACAGTGCTTTTCTTTCAAAAATAAGGAAATTTCAAAGTAACCCCAAACTTTTGAACGGTAGTGTACATATTTACGAAGTAAAGGAAATAAGTCACACTCGATGTTGTTTGCTTGCCACATCATCTTTCTTTTTAGCCCGTCATGTTGATTGCAGTTATGGATGAAGTCTCGGAGCGCTTTTCCTTTTGCTTTAAAATTTAAATTGAATTTTTCAGGATACCATATTCTTCAGACAAATTAATTGCTTTCAAATTAATTGGTAATCACAAAGTCCACAATGCAAAAGCGAGTCAAAACCACAGAACAAAGGCCTGAGACACTCGGTACAGCGCATATTCTTTGCAAAGCCTGTGTTTATGGAGTCCTTATAAGCGTGTGCTGTGATTGCGCTCTGATCCAGAACAGGTGCATGGTAATTAGTCCTAATGGTGCTGCGTGTGCTCAACGTGCGTGGACGTGACAATGAGTAGCCATGACAACAATTTTTATGGAGTAAAGGCACGAGTAAAACTGCTTTTAGCTTGTAAGATAAAGTCCTTTTAAGGTATTTTTTGAAGCCAGTGATTGCTGTTCTTGATAATTGTTAATGATCGGCACTTAAGCTAGGCCTTTGTTTTGCGTCAATAACACGTATTTTTAACTTGACTGTGGACTTGATTACTTATCGTTTACCTCTGGTGGGAAGAGGAGCGCATGGCTCATTGATTCTTTTTTTGAAGACTCCAACTCATCGTCATTAAAGGCAGGGGACATGAATTTAGTTCACTCTATGTGAAAGTTCTGAGTAAAAGAGTTGGTTATAGCGGGGTCGCGGTGTAGTTTGTTCACACTGCGGATATCTGCATAATCTTAAAACCAGATAATGAACTAAACTGCAACAATTGCGTGGAATGCTGGACACTTGACAATCACAGTCTTTTGAAGGGGCGGAGCTATTTGAAGTTATAGTTGCTTGGCTTTTTCTACAGTGGGACAAAAAAGTATTTAGTCAGTCACCAATTGTGCAAGTTCTCCCACTTAAAAAAAAATGAGAGAGGCCTGTAATTTTCATCATGGGTATACCTCAACTATGAGAGACAAAATGAGAAAAAAAATCCAGAAAATCACATTGTCTGTCTGATTTTTAAAGAATTTATTTGCAAATTATGGTGGAAAATAAGTATTTGGTCAATAACAAAAGTTCATCTCAATACTTTGTTATATACCCTTTGTTGGCAATGACAGAGGTCAAACGTTTTCTGTAAGTCTTCACAAGGTTTTCACACACTGTTGCTGGTATTTTGGCCCATTCCTCCATGCAGATCTCCTCTAGAGCAGTGATGTTTTGGGGCTGTCGCTGGGCAACACGGACTTTCAACTCCCTCCAAAGATTTTCTATGGGGTTGAGATCTGGAGACTGGCTAGGCCACTCCAGGACCTTGAAATGCTTCTTACGAAGCCACTCCTTCGTTGCCCGGGCGGTGTGTTTGGGATCATTGTCATGCTGAAAGACCCAGCCACATTTCATCTTCAATGCCCTTGCTGATGGAAGGAGGTTTTCACTCAAAATCTCACGATACATGGCCTCATTCATTCTTTCCTTTACACGGATCAGTCGTCCTGGTCCCTTTGCAGAAAAACAGCCCCAAAGCATGATGTTTCCACCCCCATGCTTCACAGTAGGTATGGTGTTCTTTGGATACAACTCAGCATTCTTTCTCCTCCAAACACGACAAGTTGAGTTTTTACCAAAAAGTTCTATTTTGGTTTCATCTGACCATATGACATTCTCCCAGTCCTCTTCTTGATCATCCAGATGCTCTCCTAGCAAACTTCAGACAGGCCTGCCTGGACATGTACTGGCTTAAGCAGGGGAACACGTCTGGCACTGCAGGATTTGAGTCCCTGGCGGCGTAGTGTGTTACTGATGGTAGCCTTTGTTACTTTGGTCCCAGCTCTCTGCAGGTCATTCACTAGGTCCCCCCGTGTGGTTCTGGGATTTTTGCTCGCCGTTCTTGTGATCATTTTGACCCCACAGGGTGAGATCTTGCGTGGAGCCCCAGATCGAGGGAGATTATCAGTGGTCTTGTATGTCTTCCATTTTCTAATAATTGCTCCCACAGTTGATTTCTTTACACCAAGCTGCTTACCTATTGCAGATTCAGTCTTCCCAGCCTGGTGCAGGTCTACAATTTTGTTTCTGGTGTCCTTTGACAGCTCTTTGGTCTTGGCCATAGTGGAGTTTGGATTGTGACTCTTTGAGGTTGTGGACAGGTGTCTTTTATACTGATAACGAGTTCAAACAGATGCCATTAATACAGGTAACGAGTGGAGGACAGAGGAGCCTCTTAAAGAAGTTGTTACAGGTCTGTGAGAGCAAGAAATCTTGCTTGTTTGTAGGTGATCAAATACTTATTTTACCGAGGAATTTACCAATTAATTCATTAAAAATCCTACAATGAGATTTCCTGGATTCTTTCCCCCCCATTCTGTCTCTCATAGTTGAAGTGTACCTATGATGAAAATTACAGGCCTCTCTCATCTTTTTAAGTGGGAGAACTTGCACAATTGGTGGCTGACTAAATACTTTTTTGCCCCACTGTAAATATCCAATCCCATTAAGAAAGAAGGCCGCTACACCACAGACCAGAAAAAAAGTGTTGGTATTTTAGCAGCCATTTTTAATGGGATTTTTCCCCCTACTGTTGCTGTTCTGGCAGCTCAGTGATGTAGGAAACTCATTGGTTCCTCAGGAATATTGGGAAAATATATCAGCAGAATTCCTACTCCTTATTGAGCTACAGTATTTGTGCAAATTGTCCTAGAATAGATAAATTCTGCATCATGAAAATGTTTTCTAAAAACCGGACAGAAAATAATGAACTGAAGAGCATTTTCCGTGAGCATCGTTTGCCTTTTCTTCTTCTTCTTCCAATACAGTTCAGACCAGGCTTGTAGTGCTCGAGTCCGACTTGTGCCCTGATTTTAAGGACTTGTGACTTGACTTGGACTTGAGCACTGATAACTCGGACTTTGACTCGGACTCGTGCGTTAACTGCATTTGGACTCATAAACTGGAGACGAGGACTCTGATTTTTTCTTTATTTTTTGTAACATGCCGTAATAATTTGGCATAAGATATTTATGTCTACATTAATTTTTATACTAATTTTGTGCAAGAGAATGCACATTCACCTGTTCATATGTCATGTTCAGGAACAAACTAACATTAATGGCGCTAAAATGCCTGGAGAGAAGCCCCTAGGATTGTCCGCTTTGCTTATACAGGCTTCTCGTGCAGTGGGAAAAAATGCACTGCTATGTGTTCCATATGTAGAAGAACTGTCGAGGGGACGACCTCGAACTTCAATCGCCATTTAGCAAGACTCCACCCAGAGAAGTAAATGATGCGCCATGTTCGTTGCCCTGTTGATAGTGGGCGGGGCTTGCTGAGCGATGAACTGCTTTTTATCTGGAGCCTGTTAACTAAAATGGGGCAGTCGAGCAGTAGCGTTAGTCCAGTACAGTAGCAGAGACGCTTTCACAAAAAGGCAACAGCAGCCACCGTCAAACTTTGCAATTGGAGTCTCGGACTCGACTCCAATTTTTCTTTAATGACTTGGACTTGAACACTAGGGACTCGAGACTGGACTCGGACTCGAGGTTTAGTGACTCGACTACAATACTGGTTCAGACCACCTTCTTCTAATACAGTTCATACTACAGTGATACGTGGTGCAGTCAGGCCTTCCTTGTGCAGTAGCAGATAAAATCATTTGTATTTAGAATTAAAAACATGTTGGCTTTGATGTTTAGCAGATTTGATGCTGTGCAACTCATTCTTGGAGGTAGTGATTATGAGCTGGTAGACTGTTCTTGCATCAGGAACGAGGAATCGCTGGTTATGTCCTTTCACCATGGCTGCTGTTGGTATCAGATGGTGTTAAAACATCACGATGGCTTTGCTCGCAGCCCTTCTTTCACATAGGGTTTGCCACTCCAGCTGCTGTAACATGCTGCTGGTACAGTGGAAGTCACAAATCTGGCTGCACGGTGTTGAACCATCTCCAGGCTGTGAATGGCTCCCATATTATGCTGGCATATTCCATCTGAGGCCTCACAAGAGCTTTATAGCATAGGTCCTTGGTCTTACGTGGACAGTGGTAGATGTTTCTCTGGAGAAAGGCCCTGGTGTTGTTGGCTTTCCTCACCTTTGAAACCATATCCATTCTTTAGAGTTTTATAAAAAAAAATGTACTGATGTTTTGTTCTGAAAATCTCTGAGGACATGCCACAGTTCTACTTTCACTACATACTACTGTTCTTATGACTATCAGTTTTACATTTTAATTTACTACTTTATTAAACTAAATCTAATTTTTTTAACATTTCATTTTTGGATGCGCTAATTCAGAAGACATGAAGTAAACATTTTATAAATGAAGAGGTAACGAGTGATTCAGACATGGTATGAGGTCTTCCAGTGATGGTTTTGCTGAGTAAGGTTTAAATTTGAGCCATTTATGTTCAAGACATTGTAAGAATTTATAAAGCCAGTCTCAAAAATGTATTTCAAAGACATTTGACTTTGTAAAGTCTCCCCCTTTTTTTTGTCGCTCGCTTCATTATAAATTTGTAATGCATCAGCAGCTTCTCTTCCTCTCAATCTCCACATAGATGCTTCAGCTCCTCATATCTCCCTCGAGCCCATTCTTTAATTTGCTTTTCATTTGAGATCCACCGCTAGCAGAACGTGTATACGGGGAAACGAAGAACCTTCGGGAATTGGCACTGAGTAATTAAAAGACGGTTTGATTTCATTTTTCTGCTGCGCTTTGGATCCAAGTAACAATGTTCATCTAGAAATGCTGTTTCACTACAGTGAGGTGTTTTAGCCATATTACTGGATTTGCCATCATTTCCTAAAACAGTTTTTATAGCTGCAGAGTGTGTATTTTTGTATTTTATCGATTCAAGGGGAAAACATTCTGAAAACTTGTTTCTGAGCTGCAGCGAGTCGCCTTCAAAATAGAAATCCTATAACTGTCAGTTTTTGGATGCATGTGTCATCCACCATCTCAGATACTTCTTACTTACCTTTAGAAAGAAGTCAGGCTTTGTGCAGAGCCGATGGTAGAGAGCTAACCCTTCCATTTATTCATCCATCCATTATCTGTAGCTGCTTTATCCTGTTCTACAGGGTTGCAGGCAAGCTGGAGCCTATCCCAGCTGACTATGGGTGAGAGGCGGGGTACACCCTGGACAAATCGCCAGATCATCGCACCGCATCGCTAACACACAGAGACAAACAACTATTCACACCTACGGTCAATTTATAGTCACCAGTTAACCTAACTGCATGTCTTTGGACTGTGGGGGAAACCGGAGCACCCGGAGGAAACCCACGCGGACACGGGGAGAACATGCAAACTCCGCACAGAAAGGCCCTCGCCGGCCGCGGGGCTCGAACCCGGACCTTCTTGCTGTGAGGCAACAGTGCTAACCACTACACCACCGTGCCGCCCTAGAGAGCTAACCATCTAACAAAATAATAAATATGCACGCATTGGAAGTGACCAGGTGATCTCACATCTTTCACAAAGTAGCTCAAATTCGTCTGTAGTTCCACAAACATCTGTGGAGGGTACAGGTACACTGTGACCGTACTCAAACAGATATCTTTCCACTACAGTCATATCTTGTGTTATATTTAACTAGCTAACATTGTGTACCGGTATGTAAGTCTCTTTAGTATAAATACGCAAGTGATTATACATAGAAAATCACGCGTGCTGATTGGTCGAAAGATTCGGACTATTTCTCGATAATCACCTTGAGCGACTCGGCAAAATGGCGACCAATCGCTTCGTCACCGTAAGTGAGGAAGAATTGCAAATTATGAAAGAAAAAGCTGTTCCTTAAAAGCGCTAAAGATGCTATGAAGTTTGGCCAAAAACTATTTCACAGGTAAGGTGGAATTGTGATTTATTTTATCTATTTTAAAGCCAAGTAGTTTATGTGACTCAGTACAGATAAGTGACACAAGTCTGTGCGCATTACATTTGCATGCCACTTTTGAAGTTTTTGAAAGGATTTTTTTTCAACATGATATATTTTTTTTTAATTCCCCTGTGTATTTATATTAAAACAATTATTATCTGCCTCAGGCTCAGTGAATATCAATGAAATAATAACCTTGATTTCGTATCAGTTATTATTTATTTAAATAATATTGGCTGGCGTTGAGTGGTATATCAGATATATTCCATTCAACTAGCATGATACTGAATGAGTCGAAGATGAGTTCAATATCATGCTAGCTGAATGGAATATATCTGATATACCATGAAAAAAGACAGCCAATATTATTATTATTATTATTATTATTATTATATATACATGCACAACATCTTGAACACTATGCAGAATTCTTCAGATACATCTAGAATTATCCAACTTAAAATCCCTCACTATTACAGTAAATTAAGACAGTTATCCATCCAGTATTTATTCTCATTGCACAAACTTGGCCTGTCTGTAGATCAGTGAATGTATCTTCTATGCAGTGGACCCATTTAACAGAAGTGAATCTGTCATGAGTTACATTACATATAGGGTGAATTTTGCATCATTCAGTAAATTAAGATAATGTGGTGTTGTCATGGAGATGGAATCGATGCCTTCTTTTTTCTGGCATATTTACAACTTCATGTACAAGGGTACTTCTAAAAGTTCTCGGCCTCACCCAGAAACAAGGGGCGTAACTCCCATTTTGGGGCATAACTGTATACTATAACGCCTTCTATCACTGTCCACAAAAACTCAAATGGAAGAAGCAATCAAAGAAAAAAAGGAGAAGAACGCTTCGAGCTGACATGCTTTTGCTCCAGGACAATGCACCCATCCACACAGCACAGCTGGCAGGGGCAGAAGCAGCCAAATGTGGCTTTGAACTGTTGCCCCATGCACCTTACTTACTCGACCTGGCACCATCTGGCTTCTGTCTGCTTCCCAAACTGAAATCCCACTCACATGATTGCCATTTTCAGAGTGACGACGAAGTCATCCATGCTGTTGAGGAGGATCTGGAGGTTCAAGATGTGGCCACCTTCTGCGAAGGGATAGAGAAGCTGAACATTGGTGGACCAAGTGCGTTGATGGAGACTATGTTGAAAAATAATCCAAGAGCAATCTTTCTCCTGTGGCATTTTCTGGGTGAGTTTGAAGTACCCTCATAGGTGAGGTTTTGGGAGGGGTCAGCCAACTGACTTTTCTTGTCTTGTAGTCACTCCTCTTTTGGGGTGTCAGCAAGCCTCACATGTGGCCTGAATCCACTTTGGCTTGCCTTTCACTGCAGTATCCATGACGGTGAATTTTATATCTGGATTCCAAGGATGATTGTAGATATTGCAGTTTTGCAACAAGAACCCATTGTCCTGCAAATAAACTGTGTTCTCCAGGTTCTGGTGGTGTCCAGGCTTCTCCTACACTCCTCTGTGCTGCTCACACTAGTCTGTAAGTTAAGAAGAGCACTTCAGTAAGTCATCAGTAGTGTGCCGAATGTCAGCAATATGCAAATCAGCAGAACCCCGTAAAGCTACAGTTCAGCCACTGACCTCTATGTACGTCCTGAGTACAATGTCTTTGTTTTAAACTGCATTTGACCCTGGCAGGTCATCCTGGTGCATCTTGGACAATCTTTGATAATTCGAATGACGCGTTCCCCATCATGGTATGATGTTCTTTCCAAGCATTTTTATAGAGTGAGAAGTTGTGCCTTGTGTTGTCGGAAAGGCCTCCACCCACCTTGAAAAACTGACACTACTCTCAAGAACGTCTGAGAATCTGCAACATTTTGGACGGGTCACGTTGTCTCAGAGGTTGCATTGGGTACCGGATGGTCAACTGATGGTCATAGGTGTTTTCATCTTCATCCCTGTGTTCAAGATCACACTTCATGTCACACTTTCAGCTTCTTTCCTGAAAGCAGGGTTCCACCAGGTGGTTCTAAACCTATAGAGCATCTTCTCTGCTCTGATGTGTGGCAAAGTATGGTAACAGTTTTTAGGAGCTAAAATATTGCCTCCACGTTTTCACCAGTTGTCCTAATCCAGCATTGCTCCATTCTCCATTTTTTTTCTGCAGACTACATTTACTTTGAAATTTCTTGATGTCTTGTCTTGATGGCATTTTTTTTCCATGAGTCACACTTTGTTCTTCCTTCCTGTATTTCCAATTTTCCATCAACGAGGCATGCATTGTCACTGTTCTCTGTGCACTGCTTAAATCTTTTGACATCTTGGGCTAATGCGTCTTGTTCTAGATGTCTACACAGTAGCAAGTGACAAAGCAACAGGAACCATTCATTATCTATGTACGCAGAGCTGTAGTTTCAATGGCAGTGACAAAATGGCAATATGCAACAACAAAAGGTGCAAAATAGATATGATGCGGTATAAAGCACCAAATCCAAGCACTTGACTGATTTCTCAGACTAATACTATAGTGTATAGTCCAAGATTTTTTCAGTTCTCTACTTTAGATCCTACCTGCAATTAGTTTGCATTTACTGTTTGATGCGCAGAAATGGAAGAAAAACATATAACCATGGTTTCATCTTGTGTTGTCAGATAATATAGATATGTAGGCACTGCCTAAAAGTGGAGCTTCTGATGAGTGTACGAGCAAAATATTTTCAAGGGCACAAAATGAACCCAAATAGAATAATAGGAGCGCAGAGCCACATACTCCAACAGGCGCGCAACACCATTGCGACTAATTACCATGCACCTGTTCCTGATTAGAGTGCAATCACAGCGCATACATATAAGGACTCTCAGTAACACAGACTTTGCAAAGTAAACACTCCGTACTCTGCATCTGACGTTACCAAGCCTTGTATTTTGTATCGCTTTTCTGGTTTTGACCCTGTTTGTGTTTTTGGACTTTGAGCATTGTATTACCTCTGATATCCCATGGTTTTCCCCAAAGCGTTTTAGCGTAATGGGCCCGATGCGCTTGCTCTGCCTGCTGATGCGCTTAGTCGCTTTAGTTAAAATCCGATACGCTTAGATTTATACTGATACGTTAAATTTCCTACCCACAGGTAACTAGATACATAGGAGAGCAAATAACAGATCCATTTGCATACTGATTGATATTTGTGTTAAACAAGCGGCCTTTTTGTCCAATGTTTCTGTTGATTCTGTCAAAGTAATATGTCCGCGTGGTATGATGTAAGCAAACTGTAATCTGTTGGTTATGTCAAGATCACGTGTTCAAACCGTCCAATAAAAATATCGAAAGAAAACGTCAGACATCCCGGAATTTTCCGATTCATTATAAGTGATCTCATTGGCTGCCGATGTTGTCCCCCACCGGACGGACAAAGCCGACTGATTTTAATAAGCTAGGAGAAGACTCGCTGGACAATTTGATCCACATCAGCATGGATGACGGCGAGATGGACTATGAGAGGGTTGGCCAACATTGGGCCAAGCCAAAGCCAAGGAGGATTAATCTGCTTTAAAGGAGTAGAAAACTTCATTCATTAGTTTGGGTTTGCAGAAAGATTATGTACTTATAAACACTCTCACGAAGTGAAGTTGTCCAAATGTGTCAAATATAGCATAATTTCAAATAATAATCATAAGCATTTTTGGCAGTGTGATGTCACTGGGATCCATTTAACTAAAGGCGGCTTCGGATTATTCTCTTGTTAAAGGCTCACAGTGACATCACACTGCCAAATATGCTTATCATTATTATTCGAAATTATGCTACATTTGACACTTATAAACACATTCATGAAGAGAATTTATTAATAAGTACTGTACATAATCTTTCTGCAAACTTAAATGTATGAATGAAGTTTTCTTTTCCTTTAAATATGTTTTAATCTTAATCTAGTCCATTTAATAAAGTGCCAAAATTTAAACTTTATAATATGCAGTTGCCTTACTTTTCTTTTCAGTGTATCTTAGTTATACATATATTATGGTAATTGCATCCGAAACATTCTAAATCATTACAGTTATAGTAATACAGCAACTTATTTTAAGGTGGCCGTTCTTAGGTTCAGATCCCTTTGTGATCAACAGGTCGTCATGATGATCGATTCTCTTCACTGGATTTCATAAGATGGAGCAAACCACTGTTCATATTTTCATGCACATTTTTGTTACAACACTACTTGATCATAGATAATTAAGGGATCCCCGTAGATTTTCAATCCATCGCTAAGTAATCTATAACAAAACAGTTTAACTTGCATGTTGAACTTTAAGGTGAAATTTCAAATTTGCAGACATTAATACTATTTAGGTCAGAAATCACTGAAACACTGGTAAAATCTATCCTATAATCATGTATCTAAAACCTCTCAGAGACCCTGAAAATGCACCTGAGAGCATCTATTTTCAAAAAATTTTCCAGGGGGCATGCCCCCCCCCCCCAGTTTCTCTTCACGCCTTCGACGCTCACTTTCGCGCCATTGGCGCTTAATTGTCTGTGTATTATCATGCCAGAATTTAGGGCTTTAATTTTTTTTCTGGGGAAAGCACTGTATCCTGTCTGTCTCTTACTCGACCACTGCCTATTTTTCGACTCTGCCTCTGTCTTCATTTTGGATCTGTTTGCGATCGTGCTTTCAACAACTCTTCCTGCACTTATATCCCTCTATCGCCGTTACATGACAGAAACTGTCACTTTTCCAACAAGCTAGTGGATACCTTGGATTGACTTCAAGCATGATCCCTCAGGCCAAGCATATCTCATATCTCCACTGCAGATTCCCAATGTAGCAGCTATTAACACTTGCTACCAACTCACTCCAACAGCGAATTCCTTTTCGCGCCAAGGTACCCGGGTGTAGGTGGAGTGTCAGGGAATGATCTGAGCCACTTGTCAAGTTCTGTCTTGAACCTCGTCAGGGTAGGGATCGACTTGTTAGTCCACTTGATGAGTAGACTAATAAAACTTTCATGAATATGTTCCATAAAACGTGTTAGTAAATAATCTGACGTTATTTTTTTTTAGCAAGCAAATTAAAAATAAGTGCTGGATAAAACCCATCTATGTAATGTGAATAAAGATACAAATTTCATTGTCCGGTGGTCACGCGTTGGAGATATGTTGCTTTGCGCTTATGTTCATGTTCCCTGTGTTGGTACATGTTCATACATATGGTCAAGCCATCAAAAATCAGGTCGATGCATTGCCATATTCTTTTAAGTATGGGGCTCTGCTTGGCTATGATTAAATGTGTATACAACCCCGATTCCAAAAAAGTTGGGACAAAGTACAAATTGTAAATAAAAACGGAATGCAATGATGTGGAAGTTTCAAAATTCCATATTTTATTCAGAATAAAGCATAGATGACATATCAAATGTTTAAACTGAGAAAATGTATCATTTAAAGAGAAAAATTAGGTGATTTTAAATTTCATGACAACAACACATCTCAAAGTTGGGACAAGGCCATGTTTAGCACTGTGAGACATCCCCTTTTCAATTTTTAAAACAGTCTGTAAACGTCTGGGGACTGAGGAGACAAGTTGCTCAAGTTTAGGGATAGGAATGTTAACCCATTCTTGTCTAATGTAGGATTCTAGTTGCTCAACTGTCTTAGGTCTTTTTTGTCGTATCTTCCGTTTTATGATGCGCCAAATGTTTTCTATGGGTGAAAGATCTGGACTGCAGGCTGGCCAGTTCAGTACCCGGACCCTTCTTCTACGCAGCCATGATGCTGTAATTGATGCAGTATGTGGTTTAGCATTGTCATATTGGAAAATGCAAGGTCCTCCCTGAAAGAGACGTCGTCTGGATGGGAGCATATGTTGCTCTAGAACCTGGATATACCGTACCTTTCAGCATTGATGGCGTCTTTCCAGATGTGTAAGCTGCCCATGCCACATGCACTAATGCAGCCCCAAACCATCAGAGATGCAGGCTTCTGAACTGAGCGCTGATAACAACTTGGGTCGTCCTTCTCCTCTTTAGTCCGAATGACACGGCGTCCCTGATTTCCATAAAGAACTTCAAATTTTGATTCGTCTGACCACAGAACAGTTTTCCACTTTGCCACAGTCCATTTTAAATGAGCCTTGGACCCAGAGAAGATGTCTGCGCTTCTGGATCATGTTTAGATACGGCTTCTTCTTTGAACTATAGAGTTTTAGCTGGCAACGGTGGATGGCACGGTGAATTGTGTTCACAGATAATGTCTCATCTCATTATCTCTAGTCGCTTTATCCTTCTACAGGGTCGCAGGCAAGCTGGAGCCTATCCCAGCTGACTACGGGCGAAAGGCGGGGTACACCCTGGACAAGTCGCGAGGTCATCACAGGGCTGACACATAGACACAGACAACCATTCACACTCACATTCACACCTACGGTCAATTTAGAGTCACCAGTTAACCTAACCTGCATGTCTTTGGACTGTGGGGGAAACCGGAGCACCCGGAGGAAACCCACGCGGACACGGGGAGAACATGCAAACTCCACACAGAAAGGCCCTCGCCGGCCCCGGGGCTCGAACCCAGGACCTTCTTGCTGTGAGGCGACAGCGTTAACCACTACACCACCGTGCCGCCACAGATGATGTTCTCTGGAAATATTCCTGAGCCCATTTTGTGATTTCCAGTACAGAAGCATGCTTGTATTGCCGCTTTTCCACTACCAACGTGGCTGAGTTGGGCTGAGCCGTGCCGTGCTGAGTCGGGCTGAGTCGAGCTGAGCGGGGCTGTTGGAGTTGCATTTCGACTACAACCGCGCTGAACCGTGCTGGCTGGAAGTGGGTGGACACATTGGGTGGAGTTAGCGAAAGTGGGTGGACGTCACGTGATGTCGTTAGGCGGCGCAAACAGTGACATCAGTGATCTTTTAAGTGGTAGTCTCACGACCCGGATAGTAAACAATAAACATGGAGTCGTTAGTGTTGCTGGTCTTGGTGCTGTGGCTTGTTGTCACCGACAACGCCAACAGATACTGGCAAGAGCGTATAGATGAGGTGAGGCGCATAAGGCTTCAGAAATTCTCGTAATTCGTAATTCTTCTTCTTCCGGGTTTACGGTGTTTACAGATCCCAGCGTGCTCGCGGGGCGTGTGGGCATGTGAGGACACTCCTCCTCACCAATCAGTGCACAGGGGAGTGTCTCCTCACGCCCCCAGCCTCACTCGGCACGGTTTGGCTCGCTTCAGCCCTACTCCAAAACCGTGCGAGTTTTGGGTGCTAAGCAGGGCTGAAGCGAGCTGAGTCGTGTTGCTCTAAGGTAGTCGAAACGCGAGCCGTGTCGGGCTGAAGTGAGCTGAAGCGAGCTGAAGTGAGCTGAAAAAGGGTAGTGGAAAAGGGCCATATGTGATGCAGTGCCGTCTAAGGGCCCGAAGATCACGGGCACCCAGTATGGTTTTCCGGCCTTGACCCTTACGCACAGAGATTCTTCCAGATTCTCTGAATCTTTTGATTATATTATGCACTGTAGATGATGATATGTTCAAACTCTTTGCAATTTTACACTGTCGAACTCCTTTCTGATATTGCTCCACTATTTGTCAGCACAGAATTAGGGGGATTGGTGATCCTCTTCCCATCTTTACTTTTGAGAGCTGCTGCCACTCCAGGATGCTCTTTTTATACCCAGTCATGTTAATAACCTATTGCCAATTGACCTAATGAGTTGCAATTTGGTCCTCCAGCTGTTCCTTTTTTGTACCTTTAACTTTTCCAGCCTCTTATTGCCCCTGTTCCAACTTTTTTGAGATGTGTTGCTGTCATGAAATTTCAAATGAGCCAATATTTGGCATGAAATTTCAAAATGTCTCACTTTCGACATTTGATATGTTGTCTATGTTCTATTGTGAATACAATATCAGTTTTTGAGATTTGTAAATTATTGCATTCTGTTTTTATTTAGAATTTGTACTTTGTCCCAACTTTTTTGGAATCGGGGTTGTAGATACATTACAAAATGAAATAACGCTTAGAAGGAAGACGTGATCATTGATGGAGAATGTTGTTGCCTCTGGTGAGTAGCTAGCTTGCTAGCACATAACTATAAATTTGGTTGGCACGGTGGTTCACTGTCGCCTCATAGCAAGAAGGTTCTGGGTTTGAGCCCAGTGGCTGACGGGGGGCCTTTCTGGGTGGAGTTTGCATGTTCGCTCCGTGTCTGCGTGAGTTTCCACTCATAGTACAAAGACATGCAGTTAGGTTAACTGCCTCCTCTAAATTGCTTAAAGGTATGAATATCTGAGCTGTGTTCTGTGGTCAGATATGAGTAGTATGGCGGCTGCCTGCGGCACCTTTGTATGCCTTCGACTCCGCCATGTTGAGCTGCGTCCTTTGTAATTCAGCTATTCAGCTGCAGGAAAGTATGAATAGTCACCCCAAGCTTCAACTTCATTTTCACACTGATTATTGCATTATTTAATTTGTGTTTAATTACTTAGCGCTATATGACCGCGAGTTGGCCTAGTGGTTAGCGTGTCCGCCTCTCAACCAGGAGATTACGAGTTCTACTCGTGGTCGAGTGATACCAAGGACCATCATAAAAATGGTACCTACTACCGTCTGGCAAGGCACACTGAAATACAGATGCGAGTGGGGAGTCAAACTCTTGCAGTTACCAGAGGACCAGCCCCCTACTGTAACCTTAGCTGTATGGACCCTTTTCACGTGACGTCACGACAAATGCGGCCGCCATTTTGGACGTGTACTACCAGTAGTTTACCACAGCCAGCATTGAGGAACGGCAGCAAAGAAAGTTTTTACTTTCAGCAAGACTTCCATCATGCCACTATATTGTTGTGCACCTGGATGTAGTAACCATCAACAAACAAGGCAAGGTTTATCATTTTATCGGATCCCGACGGAGAAGATGGATAGCGGCCATTAACAGATTGGCAGGGCTTACCAACAAGCGGCATACCAACGCTTGTGTAGTGACCACTTTGTTGGAGGTAAGACGAATAAAATTAGCCAGAAAAGGCATTACATTGCTGTTAACATTCTGTGGCGGCGAGTGTGTAACCAAATAGGCTAAAATAACCCATTGTAACCTCTTTGTTCTTCTGTAGTAGCTATTGTTGACTAGCTAATGTCAGCAAGAAGCTGGTATGTTACTGTAGCAATGTTTACGTTCAGTCATTTGGATGACTGTTAAAACCTTTCAGTCTCAAGTTTTTCCTTTACTGTATTTACTAGTTTACTGTAATTATGATCCGGCAGCTATTTACACCGGATCCAGTATAAATAGCTGCCGGAGCCGACGTCCGAGGTTCCGGAGCGCGCTCCGGCTTGCTCTCCCTCAAATTAAGCAGCGCGCGCCGGCTTGCTCCCGGAGTGCTCCGGCCGAGGTTCCCCTCAAATTAAGCAGCGCGCGCCGGCTTACTCCCGGAGTGCTCGGGCCGAGGTTGCCCTCAAATTAAGCAGCGCGTGCCGGCTTGCTCCCGGAGTGCTCCGGCCGAGGTTCCGGAGCACACTCCGGCCGAGGTTGCCCTCAAATTAAGCGGCTTGCTCTGGAGCAAGCCGGAGTGCGCTCCGTAACCTCGGCCGGAGCACTCCTGGAGCAAGCTGGAGCGCACTCCGGAACCTCGGACGTTGGCGTGTATGTGTATGGCGATGGGTTTTTAATGACATAGGTATACAGATCATGTGGGCCGAAGTCAGGTAAAGACGAGGGCTTCGTGTACTTCCGTACGTCAGTGAACAATCCTGGTGGAAGCAGGTAAACGTCTTTCTCTAAGCCTGCTAACCTCAATTTTTGCAAATACCTCTCCCTCTGCTCGCCCTGTAAATGCCCTACGTCGCTGGATAGTGAAGGTGTTTTCTGCATCTCGCTCCTTTTTCTTTTATGTTTTTCGTTTGTCGCCTTCCTCGCATTCAAACTGATTCGAGCCGAAGTCCACTACATGTCCAAAATGGCGGTCGCGTTTACGAAGGTCACGTGACTGAAAAGGGTCTATAGGCGAGAGGCCGAGGGCTATCGAAACGGAGATCAGTGCCACACCCGTACGCTTTAAACAGTTGGTTAGTACTGGGACAGGAGACAGCCTGGGAAGACCAGATTCTGGCGTGAGAGGGACTTTGACTTGACTTAGCTCTATATGTTATCTATAGCTACTCCAGTTTGATATCTGTATTTTTAAAAAATGTGGGGCAGTGCATGTCCACAAGCTTCAACAGTAGCAGTCGTGAAATGCCCACAACAGCCAAAATACATGCAACACAAGTGACTTGTTGCTTTCTAGTGTGATTGTTAGTACAGAAATTAGTACAGTTAGTTTACACACGTGCCCTGTCTCGCTTGAATCCTGCCATCACAAAGTGCTTTAACTCTCCATTGTTGCTATAATCTTCATTAACTTCACTGTCATCAAAGTGTCTCTGAGTGTTCTGGCATTTTGGCTGCACTGACCATCAGATAGGTGTTAAAGAGTAAGTGTCCTTTCCTCCTTCTCTTATTCTTGTCCTACTGTCCCTATTGTTCCCTGCTTACGGCCTGTTTTTCTTATCAGCTTTCTCCTCTCTGTTCCACTCCACTTGCTCTCGTTCTCATTCCTCTTTTCTGTTCTGCTCTGCTCCATTTTCTCTCTGTATCTCTGTTTGGGTGCTTAATGGCTTTACGGTAATGTTACCTGTCTAAGCTAATTCTTTTGACTTTTTTCTTTTATTTTAAGCTCTTCGCTGGTGAGCTCTTTTTTTTTTTTTTCTTATCCGCAGTAAGAATCTTCCTCAGCTGTGCTTGTGCTCGATTCAGATGTTTTTGTATTAGACGGTGTTTTATCAGCCATGCCTTTAATTGACTTTCACTTCCACCAAATTCACATTGCACTTTTTCAACAGTTCTGTTTTATGAGCTTACCAGTTCATCTTGAAGTTATCATTTACAACTGCGTTTCCAAAAAAGTTGTGATGCTGCGTAAAATGTAAATAAAAACCGAATACGATGTGCAAATCATGGAAACCCTATATTTCATTGAAAAAGGACAAAGACAACGTATCAGATGTTGAAACTGATAAATTTATTTATGCTCATTTTGAATTTAGGGCGGCACGGTGGTGTAGTGGTTAGCGCTGTCGCCTCACAGCAAGAAGGTCCTGGGTTCGAGCCCCGGGGCCGGCAAGGGCCTTTCTGTGTGGAGTTTGCATGTTCTCCCCGTGTCCGCGTGGGTTTCCTCCGGGTGCTCCGGTTTCCCCCACAGTCCAAAGACATGCAGGTTAGGTTAACTGGTGACTCTAAATTGACCGTAGGTGTGAATGTGAGTGTGAATGGTTGTCTGTGTCTATGGCTACGTTTACATTACGTCGAATCAGCGGATCATCAGATTAACGTTCTTAAAACGATTCGCGTTTACACTAAAACCGTTAGCCGTGCACACAGCAACACCAATACGCGGATACGCTCGGCTCCGCAGGCATCCTGCGCTCCAAATCACTCCGCCCTGAACAGCGAGTGCCCTCTGGAGGGTGCGCACTCCGGCCCTGCGCAGCTCACAGAGCGCGCGAGTGAAGTGAACAAGCCACGATTCGGGACTGAGCCGCTGTGTGTGAGATCCCAGCGCATATCACTTATTACTTGCAAGTGGAAGGATGGCAAGCCTAAAGACAATCATAACTACACAATGGGCAGTATTTGCATCAGTATTTGCAGTATTTTCATACTTTTATACTCTTTAATGAAAGGTGATACAAGGCGGAAGTCTGCGCCGTTTTTCAGCAGTCGCGTCACATGACCAACGCCAGCGAATCAGGAAGGTGGATGTCACAGTGACGTTGTCCAATGAGACGCCAGCTAGAGCTCAGCACAGCGTATTCGCGTATTCTCAATGTTTACACAGCACCGGAGCTGATACAATCTAGATTGAATACGTGGACGCTGGCGGATTCCCGTTTCCCCGCTTTTTCAGGGGGGTTAATGTAAACGGACAGTGCATCCGCGAAGAAAACGAGACAGATACGGTCTAGTGTAAACGTAGCCTATGTGTCAGCCCTGTGATGACCTGGCGACTTGTCCAGGGTGTACCCCGCCTTTCGCCTGTAGTCAGCTGGGATAGGCTCCAGCTTGCCCGCGACCCTGTAGAAGGATAAAGCGGCTAGAGATAATGAGATGAGATTTTGAATTTAATGCCAGCAATATGTTTCAAAAAAGTTACAACGGGAGCTACAAAAGACAGGAAAACATCTTACAACTTATTAGGTTAATTGGCAACAGGTCAGTAACATGATTGGGTAAGAAAAGAGCATCCCAGAGAGGCTGAGTCTCTCTGGGGAGGGGTTCACCACTGTGCGAAAGACAGCGTCAGCAAACAGTGCAACAATTTAAGAATAATGTTCCTCAATGTAAAATGGCAAAGAATTTGGGGATCATGTCATTCACAGTAATATCATTAAAAGATTCAGAGAATCTGGAGAAATCTCTGTACACAAGGAACAAGGCTGAAAACCAACACTGGATGCCTGCGCTCTTAAGGCCCTCAGGCAACACTGCATTAAAAACAGGCATGATTCTGTAGAGGAAATAACTGGGCTCAGGAACACCTCAAAAACCATCGTCTCTGAACACAGTTTGTCACTGCATCCACAAATGCAAGTTAAAATTCTACTATGCAAAGAAGAAACCATATATAAACGATATCCAGAAACACCACCACGTTCTCTGAGGCAAATTGGGAAACCGTCCTGTGGTCTGACAAATCGAAATTTGAAATGCTTTTTGGAAATCATGGACACCCCATTCTCTGGGCTAAAGAGGAGAGGAATCATCCAGCTTGTTGTCAGTGCACAGTTCAAAAGCCAGCATCTGTAATGGTATGAGGGTGCATTACTGTGCATGGCTGGGTAGCTTGCACATCCGGGAAGGCACCATTAATGCTGAATGATATGTACAGGTTTTGTAGCAATATGCTGCCATCCAGATGACATCTTTCAAGGAAAGCCTTGCTTATTTCAGCAAGATGATGTCAAACTGCCTTCTGCAAGTATTACCACTGCATGACTCCATAGTAAAAGAGTCCGGGTGCTAAACTGGCCTGCCTGCAATCCAGACCTGTTGCCCACTGAAAACATTTGGTGCATTATGAAGCCCAAAATATGATAAAGGAGACCCCAAACCATTGAGCAATTGAAATTGTATATCAGGCAAGAATGGGACAACGTTTCATTTTCAAAACTACAGCAATTGGTCTCCTCAGTTCGCAAACAGTTATAAGCATGTTTGTACAAACAAACATTTACAAACATGCTTTCCTCAAATAAAATATGCCAAGCATGGACACAAACCTGTGTTCTCAGATTGACAGCTCTGTGCCTTCACCATTACATGATTCCCACCAAAGAGTTTGATTTCATCAAGGATTCCAGGTCCATCTTCTCTGTGAGCAAACAGAGCCAACTTATCAATAAGAGCTATGATGATGATCTTGACAATGATGTGCTGGTGAAGCTGAGCACACGCTCGGAGAAATGGGTTCAGGGTCTGGAGGTGGAACTTGTCTGGGAAAACCTGTGCAGTGTCTTTTTTTTTTTTTTTTTTTTTGCCAGTTGTAAACTGATGGCACTTGTTATGCCATTACCATTGCATGGCGTATAGAGCAGCTTCCTGAAAAGTCTCCTACCCATCACTGTACGTTACTGCTCTCTTATCAAAGCATGCAAAGAGCATGTTTTGATTAGTGATATGAATGCATGAGTGGCATGAATGCATTTAAGACATTATTCTTTCCAAATGTGGAGCAGGTTGCTAGGGTTTGTACTGGGCAAATGAAGTTAACTGATGAGCTGCTTTTCACAAAATAGTTCCTGTCCTCCTTAAAAGCACATTCCATGGTCCAAGAGTGCTGCAACAGAAAAAGCATTTGCCCTATCATGTAGAGCAGTGGTTCCCAACCTTTTTCTGAAGGGACCCATACTTTTACCATTGTAAGCTTCGGTGACCCCCCCCCCCATGAAATTTATTATGAAATAATAGGCCTACCTCTTTTACATGAAGTACTTTATTATTTTGGAATAATTCAGGCTACCTGCAATTTCACTTCAGAACCTGTGGCCTCCTTTAACAAACATATCTTTCTTAATCATATTTCAATATAGACCTATTACCTGCTTAAACAACACAGACCAATGACAAAAACCAGTGTGAAATTAGGCTACATAAACTATACTTGTAAAACATGTTTCTTAATTATATTTCAATATATTACCAAATTTAAAAAAAAAAAACAGCAACAACACGGAAAATGAGGAAAACCTGTGTAAAATTAACACACTTGCAATAGGCACACATTTTCGTTGATTTTTTTTTTATCTCCAGGCAACCTAACTTTTAATGAGAGCCTTGACACTGTATTTCCTGAGCCAGTGCTAGGATGTCTGGAGTGACGTTGGTAACAGCCAAACGAAAGTCACTGTGCACATCCAGTCTGTTGCGTGCCTTTGTTTTGATGGTGACCAGCGTGCTGAAAGCAGTCTCTGACAGGTAGGTTGTGGCAAAAGGCAAGATGAGTCTGGTGATCGCATGATGAGCAAGCCTGGGAGCGACTACTGCTCCCTTTACCAACCAAAACCGCTTGTATCCATGCTCATCATAGAACCGCTTGCAGAGAGAATTGGACTTTATATCCACGAGCCCATCCTCAGCCTGGAGGTGCTCCACACCTTCCTCTTTAGCGAGAAATGGGTCCATCACCCATGCGTCTTTTGAGATATGTTCATTAATATCCAAAAAACGCGAGCGCATCTCCTCTTGAAGCTGATCCATGTGGCAGGTGAAGTGTCTGGCCAACGCATCAGGTAGCTTCCCCCCTGATTGTTGTAGTACCAAGGGAAACTGTCGCAGGTCCCCCTTTCCCAATTTATTCCGTCTGTACTCCACTTTGCGCAAAAACGCATCCAATGTCTCTTTGCACTCCATGACGGTGGCATCCGCGGCCTGCATACGTTTGTTTGCCTCGTTGTACAGACTGAATATCTCCGCAAGATACGCAGTCTTGATGAGAAACTCGACTGTCATTTCGTCCGCTAATTTTGTGTTGTGCACAGCTAAGAATTCCTGTATTTGTTGTTTAAGATCCATGAATCGCATCAACACTTTCCCACGAGAAAGCCAGCGGACTTCGGTATGAAGGAGGAGTGTCTGATGCGTCTCATCCTCACACAGCTGTGCAAAGATTCTTTTGTTGACCGGACGAGCTTTTATAAAGTTTACTATTTTGACCACAGTCTTTAAGGCAGGGGTGTCCAACCTGATCCATAAAGGGCCGTGTGGCTGCAAGTTTTCATTCCAGCCATGCAGCAGCACCCTGATTTGGCTTATTCAATCAACTGACACACCCACCCTTTAATCAAGGGTGGGTGTGGCTGCAAGTATTTGACTGTGTGAAGACAGTTCAGTTGATTGAATGAGCCAAGTCAGGTGTGCTGCTGCATGGCTGGAATGAAAACCTGCAGCCACAAGGCCCTTTATGGATCAGGTTTGACACCCCTGCTTTAAGGTTTCGTTCAGGTCTTCGCAGAGGTGTTTGCCTGCCAGTGCGTGTCTGTGTATCATACAGTGAAACACTAAGCAGTGCGGTGCCTTCTCTTTCAAACGGCTGTTGAAGCCCTTATTTTTCCCCATCATTGACGCGGCTCCATCTGTGCAGCATGCAACTATATTTTCATAGGGAATGTTGTGGCTTGTGAAGTATGTGTCAACTACACTGAATATATCCTCTCCTCTTGTGGTGGATGTGAGATTGACAGACATAAGAATATCTTGTTTAAGCTCACTTTCCTCAGTGTACTGTACATAAAGAATGAGGATTGCTTCCTCCGCCACAGTGGTGGTTTCATCCAGCTGGATTGAAAACGGGCCGGTCTTGAGTTTTTCGACGAGTGTGCGCTCAACGTTTCCTGCCATTCTGTCGATTCTGTCTTTCACTGTGTTGTCAGACAGTGGTACAGTCTTAAATTTGTTAGCCACCTGCGGTCCACACAGTATATCAGCCATTTTAATGCAAGCAGGTTTAATCAGTGTCTCGCCGATGCTGTGCAGCTTTTTGGCTTTGGCAATTAGGAGAGAGCACTCGAGATGCAATCGTTGCTTGCTTCTGGTCGCTGCCAGCCCTAAAGAAACGGTCCTTGATGTTTTGGGGCCTGTTAGTGACAACAAGCTCTCGTTTTCTGAGAAAAAACTCTTTCGGTTTACCCACCGTCTCGGGATGTTTAGTTGTCTGGTGTCGCTTCAGCTTGCAGGGCTTCAAACTTTCGTTGGCTAGTTTCTCATGACAAAAGACACATTCAGCTTTAATTTTATCCATTGCTTCTATGAAACCAAACTCTAAATAACTTTCTTGGTACCCGCTCTTTTTCTTTTTGACACATTCCGCAGTCTCTTCTACCTGACGATTCGCCATCTTTCACAGTTCCCAGCGCAGTTTACGTTGCTAGCAACGGCTGCGCAGCGCTGCACGAGAAGCAATGACGTGACGTCACACACTGTTTCTCGTGATAACTGTCCTATCGTAACTTATTTTTTGTTTATGTATTTAAATACTGAATACATGTTTAATGCAGCCCTTGAATTTTGTTGGTTTTGTAACATACTGTATATGAATTAAATGCTCTCTCATTTATTTAACATATACGACTTGCATTAAAATTATCAATCCCCAGGGGGCGTCGTGGCTCAGGTGGTTAAGGCGCCATACCATGAATGCGGGCGACCCGGGTTCGATTCCGGCCCGAGGTCATTTCCCGATCCCTTCCCGTCTCTCTCTCTCCCGCTCATTTCCTGTCTCTACACTGTCCTATCCAATAAAGGTGCAAAAAGCCCAAAAAAATATCTTTAAAAAAAAAAAAAAAAAAAAAAAAAAATTATCAATCCCCTTAAAATCAAGAGGGCTTCGCGACCCCCCGTGGATCTTTGGCGACCCCCAGGTTGGGAACCACTGTGATTGTAAGTTCGAATCCCAGTGATTCCACAGCCATCTGTGACCAGGAGCCCAATGGAGCAAAATTGGCCATGCTCTCAAGGACGAAGGGGGTGTCCCTTTTCAGTCACAGTGACACTACTAGTTCATGTCACGGAAAGTGCATGGATTAGTGCTTTCCTCTACCCAGTACAACAAGTTGAGGTTGCAGAGAAGAAATGTAATGGCCTTAGCCCTCCCTGGTTGGTAGCTATTGTGTGAAAGGGTAGTGCTGCCTGATGGGTATGAATTGGTCATGACTAAATCGAGGGGGGGGGGAACCCTCCTTGCACAAAGCTGTCAGTCAAATTGTCAAGCAAGGCATCATCCCAGTGAGGCTTTAGCTGTATATTTTATTGTGCATTTCATCTGTATCGCTTTGCTGTGACCACCAAGTATTCTGTCAGTTATGCTGGCATGATGGATAATAAGTGGGATGGAGCTCCTCATAATCAATTTACATGCAATTACACATTCAGGCCACTAGGGGTTTCTGCACACGCGTGGTCAGAAATAGTACAATGCATACACACGCTTGATACATGAGACCCCAAGACCCACGCTTACTTAAGACTGAATGAAGGGTCTTCATTCTTTTACTGGTTTGCAGACATTGCAACTGAAGGCCTCTCTGCATTCACAGTGCCACGGAGCCAGGGCTGCACTTGATATCACCCAAACACCGGTCCTTTACAACCCCTTTACTCACCGTGGACTCTCGCTGAAGATTCACTTTTTTGCAAGCACTATCACCTAGCTTATAGTTTGACTTCAAACAGATGTTTGAATCTTGCTTAGACACTCAATTCTGTTTTGGGAAGTGCGTTACGGGAGAGACTCCAGCAGCAAAAAAAGACCTTACCTCCTGTTGAATGTGCACATGATTAATTATACGCTCTTTCAGTTCATCCAGAGTGCTCACAGTGACGCTTGCCAAGTCTTGCCGTTAGTTAGATTGTTTTGTCTTCAATCCCAGGTTCTGACAAGAAGTGAGGAACAAACAGGCACAAATCTTAAGAGAAAGAAGGTTTACAGGAGCTTCAGAAACTTCAAACAGAGATTAGCAGTGTTTTGTCTCATGTGTTAACCCTGTAACTCTGTCTACCAGATTGTAAGAATGTGGGAACATTTGGCTGTTTTTTAACAGCAACTTAAAAATACCACATACAGACTGTGGGTGGTAAAAGAGAGCAACTGGACTTGCTTGAAGATTCTTGAAGACGTTTCACCTCTCATCCGAAAGGCTTCTAGCCTTTCGGATGAGAGGTGAAACGTCTTCAAGAATCTTCAAGCAAGTCCAGTTGCTCTCTTTTACCACCCACAGTTTACCATGACCTGGATGACTGAGAATCTTCACAGACACCACATACAGATGAAAAGAGCCAAAGGTTTTCCTTTGAGTTACTGAGGTTAAGGTTATGTTTAGATTTGTAGGCATTGGATTAGTTATCTGCATTAATACTTACGTTAATGGAAGGTTACACCCACGTGTGCCGCGTATGCCCTTCGATAGCCTGGCATCCTATCTGGGAAAGGTATTCCCATCTCACGCCAGTGTTCCTGGGATAGACTCTGGATCCACTGGGATCATGACCAGGACAGAACACTTACTAAAGCTGAATGAATGAAATGTAATTTAAAAAAAAAAATTAGTATGGCATATCACAGAGCTCCACTTTGATTGGGCAACACTGCTGAGCTCATGGACTACCACATGATGGCACTGTGGTCAATGATTTGATCCTGAATCCTTACATATTTTTCATCTTTTCAGATTCGAGGCTTCCTCTCCAGATTTGACAATGTTCTTCCTGCCAGCTTGGCTTTTGATAAATGCACTGCTTGCTCACCAGTGGTAAGTCCTTTCACTATGTATATTTTATTGCATCTTGATAAAATTCTGTGTAAACCTTTCTCCCCCCCCACCAGCACTGATGTACAAAATCCACACCAATACACTGTTTTTAAGAATTTGTTAATTGTCACACCCATTGTCACACTGTCACAGAGGCTCGAGTTGTGACATGAAAATGTCATACTTCAAAAGTTTGTTTTATATTATTTATTTAGACAAAGACTTTCCAACGTCAGGAAACTTTACTGACTGTTATAAAGCACTGAAACTGGAGACTCCTTCCATAACTGTTGAACAGCTGGGTCCATGATGCAGTCAAGATGGCATTGAAATGTAGACATTCAACTTCATTTTACTGCGGTTTAACAAAAGTTATTATACAACCCCAATTCCAAAAAAGTTGGGACAAAGTACAAATTGTAAATAAAAACGGAATGCAATGATGTGGAAGTTTCAAAATTCCATAATTTATTCAGAATAGAACATAGATGACATATCAAATGTTGAAACTGAGAAAATGTATCATTTAAAGAGAAAAATGAGGCGATTTTTAAATTTCATGACGACAACACATCTCAAAAAAGTTGGGACAAGGCCATGTTTACCACTGTGAGACATCCCCTTTTCTCTTTACAACAGTCTGTAAACATCTGGGGACTGAGGAGACAAGTTGCTCAAGTTTAGGGATAGGAATGTTAACTCATTCTTGTCTAATGTAGGATTCTAGTTGCTCAACTGTCTTAGGTCTTTTTTGTCGTATCTTCCGTTTTATGATGCGCCAAATGTTTTCTATGGGTGAAAGATCTGGACTGCAGGCTGGCCAGTTCAGTACCCGGACCCTTCTTCTACGCAGCCATGATGCTGTAATTGATGCAGTATGTGGTTTGGCATTGTCATGTTGGAAAATGCAAGGTCTTCCCTGAAAGAGACGTCGTCTGGATGGGAGCATATGTTGCTCTAGAACCTGGATATACCTTTCAGCATTGATGGTGTCTTTCCAGATGTGTAAGCTGCCCATGCCACACGCACTAATGCAACCCCATACCATCAGAGATGCAGGCTTCTGAACTGAGCGCTGATAACAACTTGGGTCGTCCTTCTCCTCTTTAGTCCGAATGACACGGCGTCCCTGATTTCCATAAAGAACTTCAAATTTTGATTCGTTTGACCACAGAACAGTTTTCCACTTTGCCACAGTCCATTTTAAATGAGCCTTGGCCCAGAGAAGACGTCTGCACTTCTGGATCATGTTTAGATACGGCTTCTTCTTTGAACTATAGAGTTTTAGCTGGCAACGGCGGATGGCACGGTGAATTGTGTTCACAGATCATGTTCTCTGGAAATATTCCTGAGCCCATTTTGTGATTTCCAATACAGAAGCATGCCTGTATGTGATGCAGTGCCGTCTAAGGGCCCGAAGATCACGGGCACCCAGTATGGTTTTCCGGCCTTAACTCTTACGCACAGAGATTCTTCCAGATTCTCTGAATCTTTTGATGATATTATGCACTATGGATGATGATATGTTCAAACTCTTTGCAATTTTACACTGTCAGACTCTTTTCTGATATTGCTCCACTATTTGTCGGCGCAGAATTAGGGGGATTGGTGATCCTCTTCCCATCTTTACTTCTGAGAGCCGCTGCCACTCCAAGATGCTCTTTTTATACCCAGGCTACGTTTACACTAGACCGTATCTGTCTCGTTTTCTTCGCGGATGCACTGTCCATTTACATTAAACCGCCTGGAAACGGGAATCTGCCAGCGTCCACGTATTCAATCCAGATCGTATCAGCTCCGGTGCTGTGTAAACATTCAAAATACGCGGATACGCTGTGCTGAGCTCTAGCTGGCGTCTCATTGGACAACGTCACTGTGACATCCACCTTCCTGATTCGCTGGCGTTGGTCATGTGACGCGACTGCTGAAAAACGGCGCGGACTTCCGCCTTGTATCACCTTTCATTAAAGAGTATAAAAGTATGAAAATACTGCAAATACTGATGCAAATACTGCCCATTGTGTAGTTATGATTGTCTTTAGGCTTGCCATCCTTCCACTTGCGAGTAGTAAGTGATATGCGCTGGGATCTCACACACAGCGGCTCAGTCCTGAATCGTGGCTTGTGCACTTCACTCGCGTGCTCTGTGAGCTGCGCAGGGCCGGAGTGCGCACCCTCCAGAGGGCATTCGCTGTTCAGGGCGGAGTGATTTGGAGCGCAGGATGCCTGCGGAGCCGAGCGTATCCGTGTATTGGCGTTGCTGTGTGCACGGCTAACGGTTTTAGTGTAAACGCGAATCGTTTTAAGAACGTTAATCTGATGATCCGCTGATTCGACGTAATGTAAACGTAGCCCCAGTCATGTTAATGACCTATTGCCAGTTGACCTAATGAGTTGCAATTTGGTCCTCCAGCTGTTCCTTTTTTGTACCTTTAACTTTTCCAGCCTCTTATTGCCCCGTCCCAACTTTTTTGAGATGTGTTGCTGTCATGAAATTTCAAATGAGCCAATATTTGGCATGAAATTTCAAAATGTCTCACTTTCGACATTTGATATGTTGTCTATGTTCTATTGTGAATACAGTATCAGTTTTTGAGATTTGTAAATTATTGCATTCTGTTTTTATTTACAATTTGTACTTTGTCCCAACTTTTTTGGAATCGGGGTTGTACATACAGGACACTTTTCCTATGGAATAAAAACATGTATTCTATTCCCTTCTCGCGGGTTTCATTCATTTGGTTTGATAGCATGCAATATTGTTAGCATATCGCTTATCCTACGTGTATTACGTCACTCTATCCCATGGAGAATGAGCATTGAATATGGTTTACGATATTGCATGGTTGTCAAGACAACATGATGCCACACGTCAGAGATGTAAAACTTCCATGCTAGCGAGCGACTGACAATTTGTAAACGAACATGGCCGCCAGGTTTACTTCATTAAATACAGAAGATTTTGAGAGAATTTTGAAAGAGAAAGATACGTTGAACACCCGAAAGGAATATGTATGTATTATAATAATAATATTGGCTGGCTTTTTTCATCATATGTCAGATATATTCCATTCAGCTAGCATGATATTGAACTCGTCTTCGACTCTTTCAACATCATGATAGCTGAATGGAATATATTTGATATACCACTCAACACCAGTCAATATTATTTATGTTTATGTTTCTGACACATTTTCTGATGCCATGTTTACATTTCTCAATATGACAGTAAGTTAGTTCCTGTAATTACATGCACTTTTAGTCATATGGAACCATAGCATAGTTACTGAATCACATATCCGAAGGGAATGTTGATATTCCTGACAGTTTTACCTTGTTTTCACTGCCATTGATTTTACTAGAACCATTATAAGCTAGCCTCTGTTTTTAAGTGTGCTACAACCCCACTATAACGAACTCCTTGGGGGACGTCCAAAAGCTCGTAATACTGAAATGGACCCAGTTGTCACACCAAACACTCACGTTATATGCGAAATTTTAGGCATATTCTCCTTATCATGACTTTCTCCTTCTGAGTCATTACCATTGGCTGAGTTAAAGGATCATGAGCAGAGGTGATGATTTCTTCATCTGTTACGGAAATGACGGCGGTTACGGGTGTGTTGTTGTTGATGTTCACCCACTGACTCGCTATGTTTTTTAAATCTTCACCGTTCAGTTCATTCATGTGTTGCAAATCACCAATGATGTCATTTATGTCACTCCGCAGTGCTGGGGGGGGTATAAAAACGCCGTCGGTACACTTTAACTTGGTTAAGTTTCAGCAGTCAGCAGTATCAGCAGTCATTTCATCCTTTTATCGATCCTTTGATCGCAGTTCTCGATAATTGTTAATGATCGACACCTAAGCTAGGCTAGTTAATCCTTTGTTTTATTGCGTTAGCATGTATTGTTTACTTGACTGTGGACTTGATTACTTATTGTTTGTCTCTGGTGGGAAGAGGAATGCATGGCTCAGTGTGTCCTGTAAGCAGGCGAATGATGGATGTAATTGTAGGAAGAGTGTTTATTACCAAACAGGCAGGCAAACGGTTAAAAAATGTATGTCAAAGGCAGGGTCATGAAATGGGCAATGGTCAAGCGAGGCACAAACAGAATGGTGGAGGCAAAGACGAAAGGCAGAGTCCAAATACACCAAACAAAGTCAAAACCAGAAAGGCAGTACACATACAAGGCTTGGTGGTGTGAGACACTAGGTACAGCACGTACACTTTGCCAAGTCTGAGTGTTTTAGAGAGTCCTTATAAGTGGACGCTGTGATTGCGCTCTAATCTGGAACAGGTGCATGGTAATTAGTCCTTATGGCACTGCACACTCAACACTCCAAGTGTGTGCGTGGATGTGACACAGCGATGTTTGTTTGTTTTTGAAGACTCCAACTCATTGTTGTTAAAGGCAGGGGATGGGATAACTTAGTTTGTTATATGCAAAAGTTTGTCGTAAGAGTTTATCGCGGGGTTGTAGTGTATTTGAAAAGTGAGTGTATGGACTGTTCAACTTTCTGATCAAAAGCACAACATAAGTTCCATTTGAATCTGGACGACATGAAATTAAAATGAGCAACAATGCAACTGTTACTGTGAACATTTGAATGATTTCAGATTATTTATATACAGTCCCCTCCAAAAGTAATGGAACAGCAAAACCAATTCTTTTGCTTTTAGTACTTGGTACTACTTACTTTCTTTTAATGCCTAGTAATTGGTTGAGTATGTCTTGCTTGCAATACCTGCACCAAGCGTGTGACCCACTGACATCGCCAAACTGTTTCGTTTCTTCTTTTGTGATGCTTTTCCAAGCTTGTACCACAACTTCTTTCAGTTGTTGTTGTTTGTTTTGGGCGTTTCTCTCATCAGTCCCTTCACGAGGTGAAACACATGCTCAATTGAGTTAAGGTCTGGAGACTGACCTTCACCCCTGCCCTGTGGTGGTGGTTGTTGATGTCACTGACTGTTGTTTTGGGGGGGGGGTTCTTCACAACTCTCACAATATTTCTATCCTCATCTGCTGTTGTTTTCCTTGGCTGACCTCTTCGATGTCTGGTTGTTAGTACACCAGTGATTGCTTTCATTTTCAGGACATTCCAAATTGTATTGATTATGCCCAGTGCTTGCTCTGATTAACGGCTGTGAGTAATTTTCCTTCTTTTCTCAGCTTCAGAATGGCTTGCTTTTTCTCCCACAGACAGCTCTCTGGTATTCATGTTGGTTTATCCTTTTTAACAACAAATCCAGTCTTCATAGGTGAAACCCAGGGCTCAGACTAAGAGTTGACATTCTGAACTATTAATTGTTTAAACAGTAAACCAAACACTCCAAACATGGGCGACAAGAAACACCTGTCAGTTGCATGTTTCAGTGTTTCCTGATCACCTGAAAAATGGGTAGATGAAAACAAATGGTGCCATGTTCTATGTTGTTGAACACATCTAGATATAAATATCAGGAAATTGAAAGCTGAAATTCTGATCTATCATTTCATATTGAGCGTTTTGATCTGTTCCAATACTTTTGGAGAGTTTTTTTTTTTTTAAATACAGTAATTCATGACTTACTGGTTCATTTATGGAAGTATTTATATGATTTTTTTTTTTTGTAGTGCTGCAGTTATTTCATACATTTAATTTTGTCCACCATGGAAACACAGGTCACATGTGTTAATTCTTCAATACAGAGGCCATATGGTGTGTGTTAGTGTTCAGTTGTGTGTTGATGTCAGTGGCGTATGTGAGTAATTAGGACAGGATTGAAGTGTTTTTTCCCTGGAGAGACTCGCTGTTGTTGAGTCCCATAAATCAGCTCAGATGCTCAATCTCTTCTCCATGTGAGGATCTGCAATGCTTCTCTCTCTGTCTGTCATATCTCTCTGTCTGTCTCTGAAGGACACGCTCTTTTCTATCCCTTAACTTGCCCCTTCTTCCTTTCCTCTTTTCCGCTGCTGTAAACTCATGAATCCTTCTAAAATCTTTCAGATACTTAAGAGTTAGACAATGAATTCCAAATTGGAAACTAGACCGGACAATTCCCCGGGGGAAATTGTGAGAGGATGCAGTGCGCGAAGCAATTCGCTCACGCATGTTCGCTGGCCGTGAATGTGTGACCCGCAATGATGTTTCAATGCAATGATCGTGTGTGTGCTCGAGACAGCAGCCATCATGAAGAAGAGCTATTCAAGAGTATGACCAAAGTGACTACAGGCGGAAATTAGCATGTACTGCTATAACCTGGGACAGACATCTGTCCTTAACACAAGGATAATGTTTAATTTGTGCACTGTCCCTTTTAAAAATAAAATAAACTCTAAACTCTAAGAAGAGTGTTTGTAGTTTGTATGTACGAACAGAAGTGTTCCTAATAAAGTGGGCGGCTAAGGTGAGGCTGACACACAAGGGCTGGAGTTTTCTACTGTTTTTTTTATGAAGGACCAGGCCTCGAACAATGACAAATAACTCGACAACGGAAGCAGCTATTCACAAAATTCTTTCACAGTGAGCGCTAGAAGGGTCTCCTGAATAAAATGATGTATTTTTTTGTTTGTATTGTTAAAAATGAGGACGCTACAGGGAGTTAAAAACGAGTGACTTTTCAGCAACGTTTATACTGGGAGTCAATGAGGCCGCTCACCTGTGCTCTCCTCACTTTGAGGCTTGTCATTCAAAAACCGTAAATCCTATCGTTTAGGTAGACACATTGTGTGAATCAGGACAAGTTTTCCTACTACTTTTGAGAAAATCATGTCTGTAGAGTGAAATTTGTGGCTGAAAACACGGTTTAAAAATAAAATAAACTCTAAACTCTAAGAAGAGTGTTTGTAGTTTGTATGTACGAACAGAAGTGTTCCTAATAATGTGGGCGGCTAAGGTGAGGCTGACACACAAGGGCTGGAGTTTTCTACTGTTTTTTTTATGAAGGACCAGGCCTCGAACAATGACAAATAACTCGACAACGGAAGCAGCTATTCACAAAATTCTTTCACAGTGAGCGCTAGAAGGGTCTCCTGAATAAAATGATGTATTTTTTTGTTTGTATTGTTAAAAATGAGGACGCTACAGGGAGTTAAAAACGAGTGACTTTTCAGCAACGTTTATACTGGGAGTCAATGAGGCCGCTCACCTGTGCTCTCCTCACTTTGAGGCTTGTCATTCGAAAACCGTAAATCCTATCGTTTAGGTAGACACATTGTGTGAATCAGGACAAGTTTTCCTACTACTTTTGAGAAAATCATGTCTGTAGAGTGAAATTTGTGGCTGAAAACACGGTTTAAGCGAGAAAGTTTGAGCTTTTTTTTGAAGCCGCCTACACTCTAAGATTAACGAGCCTCACTGGTGTGTAACGCAATAGACACCCATTCAAAAGCCGGATTTTCTCCCAGAACTCACATCGTGTTTGAGCCGGGCCTGATCCGAAAGTGTAGAACCTTGCAGAAAAGTTGAATGCCAGATCCACAGAGGAGAAGTTTTCCTACGTTTTAGAGTTTGAATCACGTCTCTAGGTTAAAGCATGCCAGAGCAGCGGACGTTTGAAAAACGTTGAAAAAGTGCTTTTTTTCCAATTAATTCCATAGAAATGAATGGGTTTTTTTTGGGACAAGTGTGACTACTACTTTTGAGAAAATTATGTCTGTAGTGTGAAATTTGTGGCTGAAAACAGTTTAAGTTTGAAATTTTGAGCATGATGTGTGTGTTCTTGAGACAGCTTTTCCCTCTGCCCCGTCACTGGCCCCAATTGGCATGGTGATGGGCCTGAACAGGAGAGTTAAGAAACACACACAAGATTATGTCAGGTGTCTGCTGTAAATTGCTATGGACCAGGCCTCGAACAATGACAAATAACTCGACAACGGAAGCAGCTATTCACAAAATTCTTTCACAGTGAGCGCTAGAAGGGTCTCCTGAATAAAATGATGTATTTTTTTGTTTGTATTGTTAAAAATGAGGACGCTACAGGGAGTTAAAAACGAGTGACTTTTCAGCAACGTTTATACTGGGAGTCAATGAGGCCGCTCACCTGTGCTCTCCTCACTTTGAGGCTTGTCATTCAAAAACCGTAAATCCTATCGTTTAGGTAGACACATTGTGTGAATCAGGACAAGTTTTCCTACTACTTTTGAGAAAATCATGTCTGTAGAGTGAAATTTGTGGCTGAAAACAGAGTTTAAGCGAGAAAGTTTGACCTTTTTTTTCAAACTGTCTACACTCTAAGATAATGACCTTCACTGGTGTGTAACGCAATAGACACCCATTCAAAAGCCGGATTTTCTCCCAGAAACCACATGGCGGTTGAGCCGGGACTGATCCGAAAGTGTAGAACCTAGCAGAAAAGTTTAATGCCAGATCCACAGAGGAGAAGTTTTCCTACGTTTTAGAGGTTGAATCACGTCTCTAGGTGAAAGCATGCCAGAGCAGCGGATGTTTGAAAAACGTTGAAAAAGTGCTTTTTTTTCAATTAATTCCATAGAAATGAATGGGGTTTTTTTGGGCGATTTTTTCGCGACTACGTCGCGAAAAAATCGCAATCTATAGAGAAAAGTAATAGCATAGCGAGTCCGATCGAGCCGCACGTTTTGATATATTGTTTGTCTGTGTGCGACGTACAGTTATTGAGTTATTCGAAATCAAAATTTGCGTAGGAATAAGAAGAAGAAGAAGAAGAAGAAGAAATACGTAGAAGAACAATAGTTGCAGTGCTTTGCACTGCAACCTATGGGCTCCCCTAGGGGAGCCCATAGGTTGCTGTGCTGCAGCACTGCATCCTAATAAAGCAGCTGGAGCTGGCCAATAAGATTATTTTGCATTATATTATTTTTATTATATGTATCAGGGCTTGACATTTAGCTGATAAATTTCCACTTGCCTCCCAATATTATCACTCCCTCCTCCCATTTTATGAGTACTATTTATTTATTTATTTATTTATTTATTTAGGAAAACTATAGAATAGTTGTGAATTGCAACATAAAATGAAGATCACACATTGAGTTGAAGTTTGGTTATTGATTAAGTTTATTATTAAGTTTGGTTATTGGTTACTTTTTACTTGTAATAGACAATAACAGTTTTATCCAAAATGGTTTGTCCTGCCTTAGTTGATTTATTTTCATTTCACTTGCGAGCAGCTGTTGTAAAGTTCGGTGTGTTCGTGTAGAAGTCTCTCAGACTGTCGGTTCATTACTCGATAATGTAGAAATCATAAAATAGAAATCTATAACAAAGTTTGTATGAAGAAAACAATAGGGTGCCAAGACTTTTGAACAGAACTGTGTTTGAGAATATTTATATATTGTTTTTTGTTGTTGTTTGTTTGTTTAAATCATCTACCTCTAGGTTTAAAAAAAAAAAAAAAAACACCTGCACTGCATCATGACAGACAGGATAATGTTTGAGTTTAAAATTGTTTACTGTGTAGGTTGTGGGTGTTTTATATAGACCTGGCAACCTGTAACTGAATCAGTGCAACCACTCTGTCATGATGCAGTGCTGGGTGGTTGTTGTTGTTGTTGTTTTTTTTAAATAAACCTAGAGGTGGATGATATTTAAAAAAAAAAAACAGATATGTAAATATTTTGCACGGGACTGTGTTCCTCTGATAACAGAAACGAAGCTCCAGCTCTCTCTGCTCTTAATCTGTTCTGTTCTTTCAGGATTTATCGCGCATGTCGTTCCTTGTAGAGTTTTTCATGCCCGAGTTGTTTGAAACTGCACTGGGTTTTCTGTGTCGAATAAGGAAGCGGCTTCACCTGTAAGAAAATCAAACACTTTCATGAAGGAGCTGACTCGAATGCGAGCAGAAAAAAATAAAAACAGAACGAGGTTCTTAAGCAAACGCTTCCATCCTCACTTCAGACTTGCTGTTTTTGTAAAATACATTTTAAATACAATTGTGAATTTCTGTGGAGTTTTCAGGCCGAGCTCCTCTCTTCGTATTCTTTAACCACTCATTTCCTCGTTGTTCTTGAAGCATTTGCTTCTCTTTGTTAACATTTTTCTTGATAGCGGGGAGACGGTAATGCCTTTTATCTATTGCCCTGTTGGAACAAGCAAAAACAGCGCAAAATTAACCATATTGACAGATTAAGCCTTGCTTGCATGAAAGACGGTGTCTGTCTGACCCCAGCTGTAATTATCATGTGATGCATGACATCATGCACAAGGGGTCTATAAACAGTATGTGTACCATACTACAACAGGGGTGTATAAAATAACTTGCAAAGCAGTAAATGAAACTGAGACTAAGAAAACAGCCAAGACATAATGGCGGATACATAGTGAGGGACGCTTTTAGGAACTGAAATAAAATCAAATCAAAAAGCCTAATTTTTGTGGTACTAGATCGTAATACTCATTCCAACTTGCCCAGTCAGGCATGTGGGGGACATATCCCACTTGCCCGAATGCATGCTTCACTTGCCCCAGGCACAGGGTTCCCGCGAGGTCTTAAAAAGTCTTAAAAGCATTGAATTCGAGAATTTGGAAATAATACCTTGAAAAGCCTTGAAAAAGCATTGAATTTTAATGTGTAGGTCTTAAATTTGTGCACCGATGATAATTTGTATTTTAGCATTGTTCATTACTTAAATACCCCAGCAGGCGTTATTTTTTCGTCATTGTTTTAGTAAATGAGGCACGAGTGGCCAAGTAGCCAATAGTGGTGGAACTGGAGTTGTGGGCGGAACAATTACGCGCGCACACCGACTGAGGTAGCTGCTAATAGTTTACAGCTGGCGATTAATGGAAATTCGGAAAGTCAGGGAGGTGGAAGCAGGCTAAACGATAACTCGACGGTGTAAAAATGGGCAAATGTAAGTTTAACCAGTTATGGCTACATCATAGTTCATTTCGAGAATGGGTTAAACCAGTGGATGGTGACATATTCGCAGCTTTTTGTTCAGTTTGCAAAAGGACGTTTAAATTGGGCACAATGGGCGTTAAGGCGCTGGATTCTCACGCGCAGTCTTCAAAACACATGGCTCTTCTCAATGATAAACGGCAAACGCCGTCTGTTTCATCTGTGTTTCGGCCAGCTGTTGACGTTAGCCAGCTGGTACCTAGCCAACTACCTAGCACGGCTAAGGATGGCCAGTCTGTTGCCGCTACAGTAGTCCCTAGTACTAGAGTTGATTTGGAGTGCAGAACTTAGAAATTGACTGCATTCAGGCTCATAAGATTTGAGATTGTTCATTAAAAATATCAGTATGTTACTGTGAATGAACAAGTTTAAGTGCAATTATGGTTCTCACCTAAAATGTTTTTTTTTAACTTGAAGTACGTGTTGCCCAAAAATGGTTGTCATTTAGCAAGTGGTTTTTTTTTTTTTTATGATGCTTTAGGCAGGAATGGATGTAAAGGCATAGCTCTTGTGGTAAGTCACTGTTGTTAATAACTGTTGTTAATAATTTTAATAAATCTGTTAATGGTAAACTTAAATGTGTTTTTCATTCACAGAATTTGGAAGTGAAGCCTATGCAATGTATTATCAGTGACTCAGAATATCCAGAATCTTTTAACGTCAAAGACAACTTAGAGACAGAAATTAATTCAGCAAGGTGTCACACAAAGTTATCACACAAAAGGACATCCTCCATTGACCCCGAAAATAAATAACAGTCTCTTAATTAAGCATCGTCTGCTGAACATTACATGATTTTGTATTGTGGTGGTGTTCGGTGAGTACTCTGTACATCATCCTTTGCGCATTTTCACATTTTTCTAAGAAACGAGTACACACAACTTGAGATGTTTGTTTCCGGTGAATTATGGTGAACTGCGATAAAGGTCTTAAATTTGTGGATTATTGGTCTTAAAAAGCCTTGAAAAAGCCTTGAATTTGACTTGAAGAAACTTGTAGGAACCCTGCAGGCAATCGGGCAGTGCTTAATGTCAAGCCGTGTGTGTGTGTGTGTGTGTATATTAGTACAAACTCCATTTCCAAAAAAGTTGGGATATTTTCCAAAATGCAATAAAAACAGAAGTATGTGATATTTGTTAATTCATGTGAACCTTTATTTAACTGACAAAAGTACAAAGAAAAGATTTTCAGTAGTTTTACTGACCAACTTTGATGCCTGCAACACACTCCAAAAAAAAAAAAAAAAAGGTTGGGACAGAGGCAGGATAAGACTGAAACGTTTATACGATATTCATGTAATACCAGAAAGAACACTTTTCAACGCAAGATTGTAAAGAATTTAGGTCTTTCAAAACCTACAGTATGTAATATTGTGAAACGATTCAGGGAATTCGGAGACATCTCAGGGCAAGGTTGGAAACCACTGTTGAATGTGCATGATCTTTGAGCCCTTAGGTGGCACTGCCTGAGAAACCGTCATACTAATGTGACAAATAGCCACATGGGCTTGGGAATACTTCAGAAAACTGTTGCCACTTAACATAGTTCGCCGCTGCATCCAGAAATGCAACCTGAAACTGTATTACAGAAGGAGGAAATCATTCATCAATTCTATGCAGAAATGCCACCGATTTCTCTGAGCTTGAACTAATCTCAGATGGACTGAAAGACGGTGAGAATGTGTGCTGTGGTCTGAGGAGTCCACATTTCAGCTTGTTTTTGGGAAAACCGGACATTGAGCTCTCGGTGCCAAAGGATGACCATCCAGTTTATCAGAGAAAAGTACAAAAACCAGCATCTGTGATTGTATGGGAGTGCATCAGTGCCCACAGCATGGGTGAGTTGCATGGGTGTGAAGGTACCACTAATGCAGACGTGTATATTGGGATTATAGAGAGACACACGTTGCCATCAAGGTGACGTCTCTTCCCGGAAAATCCATGCTTATTTGAGCAGGACAATGCCAGGCCTCATTCTGCACAGGCTACAACAGCGTGGCTTTGTAGACATAGAGTGCATGTGCTTGACTGGCCTGCTGCCAGTTCAGATCCATCTCCTATTGTGAATGTATAGCACATCATGAAGAGGAGAAACAGACAATGGCGACCACGGACTGTTGAGCAGCTGAAGTCGTGTATCAAGCAAGAATGGACAAAAAATCCAATTGCAAAACTGCAACAATTATTATCCTCAGTTCCCATATGATTTAAAAATTATTATGAAAAGGAAAGGTGATGTAACACAATGGTAATAATGCCTCTGTCCCAACTTTTGAGTGTGTTGTAGGCATCAAATTCTAACTTCGTTTATATTTACAAAATACAATTAAGTTGGTCAGTAAAACTATTGAAAATCTTTTCTTTGTACTTTTGTCAGTTAAATAAAGGTTCACATGAATTAATACATTGCAGGTTTTTGCTTTTGGCAAATATCTCAACTTTTCTAGAAATGGGGTTTGTATGCATCTTCAGGTGTTGGTACATTTAGTAGCTGTTATTACTCATCATAACAGATAAATAATTGGGTGTCAAAAATAGTTTAAAAAATACTATCAATTATTTCTTTAGATATATGCATACATAAATAAGTTTATGTACCAATTCCGATAATCTGAAAAATGCTGAATATCGGCTTTGATTATCGGTTGACCGCAAATTCTAATACATTATAATTTCTATAGTAACAACTCATTCACAGGCCTTGTATGGTGGACACACTACAAAATCAAAGACTAATAGTAAATGGATTGAGCAAAAATGCGATTTTTTTTTTTTTTTTTTTACAGCAAAAAAGTATAATTGTTGATATGGTGATGTTTTCTGTTAGGTTTATATACAGTCAAGTATGTATGTATTTGGACAGTGACCCAATTTCATTTTTTTTACAGTGGTGCTTGAAAGTTTGTGAACCCTTTAGAATTTTCTATATTTCTGCATAAATATGACCTAAAACATCATCAGACTTTCGCACAAGTCCTAAAAGTAGATAAAGAGAACCCAGTTAAACAAATGAGACAAAAATATTATACTTGGTCATTTATTTATTGAGGAAAATGATGCAATATTACATATCTGTGAGTGGCAAAAGTATGTGAACCTCTAGGATTAGCAGTTAATTTGAAGGTGAAATTAGAGTAAGGTGTTTTCAATCAATGGGATGGCAATCAGGTGTGAGTGGGCACCCTGTTTTATTTAAAGAACAGGGATCTATCAAAGTCTGATCTTCACAACACATGTTTGTGGAAGTGTATCATGGCACGAACAAAGGAGATTTCTGAGGACCTCAAAAAAAGCGTTGTTGATGCTCATCAGGCTGGAAAAGGTTACAAAACCATCTCTAAAGAGTTTGGACTCCACCAATCCACAGTCAGACAGATTGTGTACAAATGGAGGAAATTCAAGACCATTGTTACCCTCCCCAGGAGTGGTCGACCAACAAAGATCACTCCAAGAGCAAGGCGTGTAATAGTCTGCGAGGTCACAAAGGACCTCAGGGTAACTTCTGAGCAACTGAAGGCCTCTCTCACATTGGCTAATGTTAATGTTCATGAGTCCACCATCAGGAGAACACTGAACAACAATGGTGTGCATGGCAGGGTTGCAAGGAGAAAGCCACTGCTCTCCAAAAAGAACATTGCTGCTCGTCTGCAGTTTCCTAAAGATCACGTGGATAAACCAGAAGGCTATTGGAAAAATGTTTTGTGGATGGATGAGACCAAAATAGAACTTTTTGGTTTAAATGAGAAGCATTATGTTTGGAGAAAGGAAAACACTGCATTCCAGCATAAGAACCTTATCCCATCTGTGAAACGTGGTGGTGGTAGTATCATGGTTTGGGCCTGTTTTGCTGCATCTGGGCCAAGACGGCTTGCCATCATTGATAGAACAGTGAATTCTGAATTATACTGGATTCTAAAGGCATTCTAAAGGAAAATGTCAGGACATCTGTCCATGAACTGAATCTCAAGAGAAGGTGGCTCATGCAGCAAGACAACGACCCTAAGCACACAAGTCGTTCCACCAAAGAATGGTTAAAGAAGAATAAAGTTAATGTTTTGGAATGGCCAAGTCAAAGTCCTGACCTTAATTCAATCGAAATGTTGTGGAAGGACCTGAAGTGAGCAGTTCATGTGAGGAAACCCACCAACATCCCAGAGTTGAAGCTGTTCTGTACGGAGGAATGGGCTAAAATTCCTCCAAGCCGGTGTGCAGGACTGATCAACAGTTACCGGAAACGTTTAGTTGCAGTTATTGCTGCACAAGGGGGTCACACCAGATACTGAAAGCAAAGGTTCACATACTTTTGCCACTCACAGATATGTAATATTGGATCGTTTTTCTCAATAAATAAATGACCAAGTATAATATTTTTGTCTCATTTGTTTAACTGGGTTCTCTTTATCTACTTTTAGAACTTGTGTGAAAATCTGATGTTTTAAGTCATATTTTTGCAGAAATATAGAAAATTCTAAAGGGTTCACAAACTTTCAAGCACCACCGTAATAGCCTCTGTACACCACCACAGTGAATTTGAAATAAAGTAATCGAGACGTGATTGAACTGTAGAATTTCAGCTTTAATGCAAGGCATTGAACAAAACTGTTGTATCAACTGTTTAGGAATTGCTGCCATTTTTACATAGTTTCTCCATTTTCACAGGATGTTGCACAAACATAATTATCAAGTTTTTTTTTTTTTTTAAATACTTGGACGCAAATCCTTTGCAGTCATTGACTGCCTGAAGTCTGGAACCCATGGACATCACCAGATGTTGAGTTTCCTCTCTTAAGTTGCTTTGCCAGGCCTTTACTGCAGCCACCTTCAGTTGTTGCTTTGTTTGTGAGTCTTTCTGCCTTCAGTTTTGTTTTCAGTCAGTGAAAAGCATGCTCAGTTGGTTTGAGGTCAGGTGACTGATTCGACAGATTCCATTTCTTTGCCTTAAAAAGCTCTTGGGTTGCTTTTGCGGTATATTTTGGGTCATTATCCATCTATACTGTGAAGCTCCATCCTATCAGTTTTGCAGCATTTGACTGAATCTGAGCAGAAAGTACAGTTCTGTATACTTCAGAATTCATCCTGCTGCTTCTATCAGCAGTCACATCATCAAGAAACGCCAGCGACCCAGTTCCACTGGCAGTCATACATATCCATACCATAATACTGGCTCTTCACCATGTTTGACAGATGTGGTATGCTTTGCATCTTGAATCCTGTCTTTCCGTCTCCATACTCTTTACATCATTCTTGTACACGTTAATCTTTGTTTCATCTATCCAATGAATCTTGTTCCAGAATTGGGCATTTTTATTTATTTATTTTTTTAAAAGATGTTGGCGGGGCGGCACGGTGGTGTAGTGGTTAGCGCTGTCGCCTCACAGCAAGAAGGTCCGGGTTCGAGCCCCATGGCCGGCGAGGGCCTTTCTGTGCGGAGTTTGCATGTTCTCCCCGTGTCCGCGTGGGTTTCCTCTGGGTGCTCCGGTTTCCCCCACAGTCCAAAGACATGCAGGTTAGGTTAACTGGTGACTCTAAATTGACCGTAGGTGTGAATGCGAGTGTGAATGGTTGTCTGTGTCTATGTGTCAGCCCTGTGACGACCTGGCGACTTGTCCAGGGTGTACCCCGCCTTTCGCCCGTAGTCAGCTGGGATAGGCTCCAGCTTGCCTGCGACCCTGTAGAACAGGATAAAGTGGCTACAGATAATGAGATGAGATGAGATGTTGGCCTTTCTGTTCTTAAGTGTTACCAGTGGTATTTACATTCATGAAGGCATTTCTTGGTTATAGACTTTGGCAATGATAGGCCGACCTCCTCGAGAGTGTTCTTGACGTGGCTAGATGTTGTGAAGTGGTTTTTCTTCACCAAGGAAAGAATTCATCTACTTTAGTTGTATTCCGTGGTCTTCCAGACATTTTGGTGTTGCTGAGCTCACCATTGCATTCCTTCTTTTTAAAAATGTACCAGATTGTAGATTTGGCCACTCTAAAGTGTCTGCTGTCTCTGATAGGTGTGTTTTGTTTTGGGTTTTTTTGTTGTTGTTTTTCCAGCCTAGTGAAGGACTTTTTTTATTTATTTATTTATTTTTACTTGCACCTCTTTGGACCACATATTGAGAGTTCCCATGAACAGCTCCAGGAATCAAGTCCAAATCTTTTATTTCCTTAAAGATAGACTGCCTTTCAGATTTTTCAAGTGTAGGTGCTAAAAAGAATTTTCCCTGGCATCTAATTATTTCTGTTTAGTGGATTGAAAGCTACTGAATTTGAATCACAGACTTCCAATTTTATTATTAGGTGGGTTTTTTAAAATAGAACAATTAATGAATTTAAGGCCACGTGGCCCTAAATTCTCCACTATTTTTTTCCAGGGCTTTGAACCGGAATTTTTTTCCCATTGGTTCGTTCCGAACAGAAACGGAATTTTAACGTTTCCGGTTTTGGGTTCCACCATTAAATAGACGTTCCCGAACCGGTTAGAACAAAAAAAATTTCGTTCCCGGAACGGTTAATTACGTTCCCTGTCAGCTGTTTAACAAATGGCTATAAAATTATGTCTCTGTCTCATCCGGCTTAAGCCAAATGTAGGCTAATTCTATTACAACCTTCATTAAATAAGACAAGAAATAATTCAAAACAATTATTATTTCAAATGTTGGCGATTTGGATTCTCAGTATGTCATCCCATCTACACAAACAGAAAAAGTGCCAAAAATGAAAGATAATTCGTTTAGTGTGTTACCAAAGGCTAGTCAGGCCCTATAGAGGGCTACCGCATGACGTCACCGCGCCGCGAGATTTTGTTAGGCGCCATATTGGAAGACCAAGTACACATCTATGCAAGTACATACATACATAAAACAAACTACACCTGAAATGTAGCCAGGGCCGGTTCTGCCCTAATCTGGACCCGGGTGCAACATCGCGCAACAACCCCCCCCCCAAAAAAAAACAGTCTAAGTCAGGACAACCATCACATAACTATAACTATAAACATTTTATATCAACTATTTTAACTAAATGGGCTATAATAAATAAGCCTGCAGGCAGCCACGGCGGGCTGCCTCAGAAAACTAACCATTTGTCCTACCTTAAAACTCGTTTTGCATTTTCTGCCTCCTTTTTTGTATTTTCGACCCTCCGTTTATTTTCTTTCCTTTTCTGAAAACCTGATTTGTGTCCAGACATTTTGTTCTGCTACCAACGAACTAACTCGTCAGGTCTCGTCTCTCGAGCCCGCGATGATTCCCGTGGGAAGGGCAACAATTGATACATTTTTACAAACAGCCAATAGGGAGGTTGCAACATTCAGGCTCTTCTTTGCTCAGACACACTCAGTAATGCATTTACTCACTAGCAGTCCACCTTCCCGCTCTCTCCATTCAATCAGCGAACGTCACACAGGAAGTGAACCCCAGCGGGTCATAGAAACTTCCGCAGGAGAAGAATGACTATTTGTAGGCTACAGAAACTTTGAGGAACGAAATAAAAACCGGTATTAACCGGTTACCATTATTTTTAATAAGCGTTTCTGTTCCGGAACATAAAAAATAATAAAGTTTCTGGTTTCGTTTCTGTTCCATGTGAAATAGAAAAAGTTCCCGGTTTTCGTTTTCGTTCCTTGAACCGGTTCAAAGCCCTGTTTTTTTCCTGCTTCACCATGACCCATTTCAAGATGCTACGTCATTCATCACATGGTGGGCTTTCCCTGTTTGCACAAGGCATTGTGGGATGCAAATTTGAAACAGGAGAGAAAAATGGAGGACGAGTGTGCGAATGAAACGTGAAAGACTAACGGAAAGTGAGAGAGACGTTATATTGTGAAGGAAAGGAAATGCAGGTCCAAACTAATAAATATCAGGGGTCAGCGAGCACCTCGGTGTGATCAGCTGTTCGTTTAGTGACAAAATGATGTAATTGTCAGTGTATTGTCAAAGGTAAATCTGCGTATGCGCACACGGACTTCCTCTGTCTGGTTGACTGTGCAAAGTGAGCGATTTCATGCACATTATTTGCTCAGGAATCCTCTCAAATTAAATAACTTCCCAGCTACGGAATGGCCTGATATTTTGTGAGATATTACAGAAATAAACATGTATCACAATGACCAAATTTCGGAGGGAACTAAATTTCACCGATTTAATGATATCGAAAGGCAGTCTCGCTTTAATTTGTCATGAGATAATCAGGAAACAGGCCACACCTGGCCATGAAACTGCTCATCAATCAGTTGTTTAATTACTTTTTAGCCTGTGAAAATGGAAGAGCTACATGAAAAATGGCTGTAATGCCTAAACGGTTAATTCAATATTTAACATTGAGTGGTATATCCGATATATTCCATTCTGCTAGCATGATATTGAACAAATCGAAGATGAGATCATGCTAGCTAGATGGAAAATATCTGTTATACCATGAAAAAAAGCCATTATTATTATACATACACACTCTCTGCATATCAGCGTTCTTGAAGGCCAACGCTAGCTTTACCACAAGTAGGTGCCTTCAGTGCGGCAGTGAAGTCACCTTCCAGCCGGTATAGCATTCATCAGTAGTGTTAGCAAATGCTAATAAAGCAGTCTATTGAGAGCAAGTAGCACAGGCTAACGACTGTGAAACTAAGATTTCTGTCTCCAGACTCTTCTTCCACGCACACTCGCTACAGTATTTTTTTTCACTCAGACTTAAGTATTCATTTCCCGATGTAATTTACTTGGTTACTTTTAAAATCAACATCGACAACTACATGCAACGGTGCGACCTGGCAGTCAAAATTCTCTCAAAAGCTTCCATATTTAACGAAGCAAACCTGGCGGCCATGTTTGTTTACAAATTGTCACAGTCGCTCACTAGTGTGGAAGTGTTACATCTCCGACGTGTCTCTTTTCCAGTTTTTCGATGTCCGTTGGTATGTTTTTCTCTTGTAAACATACATGAAGACTATCTCATGAAGTTTTGGTAGCCTTTCAGGTGTTCAACGCGTCTTTCCCTTTCCCGAACACAGAAATGGCTGTGCGCATGCAGAAAAGTTTCTCATTGGATAGTCACATCAGCTCCGACGTGTCTTGTCAACGTGCAATATCATAACAATATTGCACGCTCGTTCTCCTTTGGGTAGAGTGTCGTAATACACATAGGATAAGCGATATGCTAACAATATTGCATGCTATCAAACCAAATGAATGAAACCTGCTAGAAGGGAATAGAACACGTTTTTATTCCATGGAAAAAGTGTCCTGTGTATATATGATATAATTTTTGTTAAACCACATTAAACTGAAGCTGAATGTCTACACTTCAGTCCCATATTGATTGCATCATGGACCCGGCTGCCCAACGTTTCTGGAAGGAGACTTCAGTTTCAGTGCTTTATAACAGTTAGTGAGTTTCCTGATGTTGGAAAGCCTTTGGGACAGATGAGTTTGCACTTTCTGGTTTCTCGATAGCACACCAAGCTGGGTGGTGGTGGTGTTTAATTAATTTCAATAGAAAGATGAACAAGAGGCTGGTGAGCAAACGACTGTTTATAGCTGCTATATTGTAAGTAATAACAGAAACTAGCTTATTTTTACGGACGTTCCGTAACAAAAAAGCTTGATGTGATGATTATTAATAAATAAAAAATTGTAATTGTTGGCAAAATGCTGTGGCTTAAGCGGTACACATTCCAGACTACACTGTTGTATGAAAATAACTTCCGCGTCACGTCATGGTCTGTCATGGGTTGTTCCTTACTCATATCATTTTAAAATGATAGAAATTGCAGACAATTTCACAGACATTCATAGGAGCATTGCAGACATTTTCACAGCTGGTATTTGATTACAGACTGATGTCCATTGCGCAGTGCATAGCTATGCAACAACTTCATCAGTGTGTGACATTTACTGTGTGAGGAGGTTTCACTCAGCTGAAGATGACAGCTTTAGGCAACCTGTATATATGGGTCTGTCTCAGAAACTGGGTACTGTGGGGGTACCCCACTAAATATACTCAATCAATAAACTGTACGGTTTTGAATGGTGATGTTGGTTTTAATTTGAAATAAAATGATGAAAGAAATAATACAGGTAAAACTAAATCTTTGATGTGAATACTCTATTCAGAATTTGGCAAAAATTCTGCAAATTTGTGGAAAAATGGCGGCTTGATCTGGGACATGATAAATGGTTGACTACATCGCATTCCCTTAAAAAGTTTGTAGTCCACTGAAAAGTCTACAGTTATCACTAATTGTATTTTAAGTTGTAACTTTATACACCTAAGGATTGGTGCGCTCACAGAATAATCATAACCGTAATAAAACATCATGCAAAATATTTGATCACTGTTGTAACTCCATTTTCCGCAGACCCAAAACCAATACGATCGTGTGTTTTGATCTAAATGGAAAACCTCAGGGTCAAGGTCACTACCTCACCAAAAGTAGTAACTTAAAATCACTACGCCATATAAACATTTAGTTATAAATCTGCGATTTTGTTTTTTTAAACGAAAGCTGAAAGTTAGGGATAGAATATGTTTCTTACAGAATGTGTTATGATGGTAGCTGGTCTTGTATGAATTTCTGAGCTATAAAATGAGTTGTGGTCTATTTTTTACCGTAGCGTGTTATTTGTGTGCGGGGAAGGACACACATTAACAATTTGCATGTGTAGAATGGAATCTTCCACTCCAACAGTTAAAGTTGATCGTGCTTCCATTTGCGGTCTTTCTGTTACGCGGGTGATCTGTTCGGACGTTATCACTGAAAAGGTGAGTTTTGACAGTTTTATTTTGCTTTAGTCTTGCAGTATAAGACAATAGAATGTTTCTTTTTCATCTTACTTTCATATTTCGTAGTGTTTGCATATTTTTGGCCAATATTTTGCAACCATGGTCAATTTAGATCGAACTTTTGATAGAATGTACGGCCAGTCATTTTGCCCCGCCCCTGCCTCGCACTCCGTCCAGTGCGGTAGTGATGTCCCGTTGCTCGCACGCCGCAGCAGAGACCCGCACGACCTTCAGCCGGTACAGTCGCTGTTCTTTTACCAGCGCTGTTATTCTCATCTTTCCGGTGTGTTCTTGATTTTTCCATTGTGTCGTATTGTCCTATTTCGCCGTATCAAATACCCAAAATGTATCATATTATTCATATTTAAGTGAATAATCAATTCAGTCATCATAACCTGGCATTTTTAACCCAAGCAATCAAAAAGAGGAAATGTATTCAATATTTTCACTCATCTGTGAAGGAGGGGCTTTAATTCTTCATGATGTAGTTATTTTATATGTAAATCAATTTTACAAAAGCATTTGAATTGTAATCAAAACAATTTTCCACAGTGGAGGCCAGATAAAGCAAGATACTATCTTTATTCTTATTAAACATAAAAGAAACATTGAGTGTTCGGTAAATGCAAAAAAAATAGTAAAATTAGAAAATTTATTTTTTGACCATAATGTCCCAAATGAGAGACCACTTTCTGAGACGGACCCATATATCCCTGGTCTGTTTGTCAAATTGGCTTCTTATACACCAAAATCTTTGCATGAAGGTTGTATAGGCAAGAATAAAAAGTAAAAAAATATATATGGTATATTTCTACATCATATTAGTGAAAGAAAGGTCCGAGTTCGAGCCCCGTGGCCGGCGAGGGCCTTTCTGTGTGGAGTTTGCATGTTCTCCCCGTGTCCGCGTGGGTTTCCTCCGGGTGCTCCGGTTTCCCCCACAGTCCAAAGACATGCAGGTTAGGTTAACTGGTGACTCTAAATTGACCGTAGGTGTGAATGTGAGTGTGAATGGTTGTCTGTGTCTATGTGTCAGCCCTGTGATGACCTGGCGACTTGTCCAGGGTGTACCCCGCCTTTCGCCCGTAGTCAGCTGGGATAGGCTCCAGCTTGCCTGCGACCCTGTACAGGATAAAGCGGCTAGAGATAACGAGATGAGAATGAGATTAGTGAATGATATTTAACAGTTATTCCATGAAATCGAGTCGTACATGAGCTGATAGCCGACGAGGCGCGTCGCACCCAGTTGGCTGTAAGCCATGTACAACAAGATTGAGTGGAATAACTGTTTTACAGTATTCTATCCACATTCACTGGATTATCAGAAACAGAGCATTTTTATTTTTTTTACAAATTTGATAAAAACTTGATACAAAACATTGACAAAATCATTTCTGCTTGGAATGTGCAATGGGGCAAAAAAGTATTTAGTCAGTCACCAATTGTGCAAGTTCTCCCACTTAAAAAGATGAGAGAGGCCTGTAATTTTCATCATAGGTATACCTCAACTATGAGAGACAGAATGAGAAAAAAAAATCCAGAAAATCACATTGTCTGATTTTTAAAGAATTTATTTGCAAATTATGGTGGAAAATAAGTATTTGGTCAATAACAAAAGTTCATCTCAATACTTTGTTATATACCCTTTGTTGGCAATGACAGAGGTCAAACGTTTTCTGTAAGTCTTCACAAGGTTTTCACACACTGTTGCTGGTATTTTGGCCCATTCCTCCATGCAGATCTCCTCTAGAGCAGTGATGTTTTGGGGCTGTCGCTGGGCAACACGGACTTTCAACTCCCTCCAAAGATTTTCTATGGGGTTGAGATCTGGAGACTGGCTAGGCCACTCCAGGACCTTGAAATGCTTCTTACAAAGCCACTCCTTCGTTGCCCGGGCGGTGTGTTTGGGATCATTGTCATGCTGAAAGACCCAGCCACGTTTCATCTTCAATGCCCTTGCTGATGGAAGGAGGTTTTCACTCAAAATCTCACGATACGTGGCCCCATTCATTCTTTCCTTTACACGGATCAGTCGTCCTGGTCCCTTTGCAGAAAAACAGCCCCAAAGCATGATGTTTCCACCCCCATGCTTCACAGTAGGTATGGTGTTCTTTGGCTGCAACTCAGCATTCTTTCTCCTCCAAACACGACAAGTTGAGTTTTTACCAAAAAGTTCTATTTTGGTTTCATCTGACCATATGACATTCTCCCAATCCTCTTCTGGATCATCCAAATGCTCTCTAGCAAACTTCAGACGGGCCTGGACATGTACTGGCTTAAGCAGGGGGACACGTCTGGCACTGCAGGATTTGAGTCCCTGGCGGCGTAGTGTGTTACTGATGGTAGCCTTTGTTACTTTGGTCCCAGCTCTCTGCAGGTCATTCACTAGGTCCCCCCGTGTGGTTCTGGGATTTTTGCTCACCGTTCTTGTGATCATTTTGACCCCACGGGGTGAGATCTTGCGTGGAGCCCCAGATCGAGGGAGATTATCAGTGGTCTTGTATGTCTTCCATTTTCTAATAATTGCTCCCACAGTTGATTTCTTCACACCAAGCTGCTTACCTATTGCAGATTCAGTCTTCCCAGCCTGGTGCAGGTCTACAATATTGTTTCTGGTGTCCTTTGACAGCTCTTTGGTCTTGGCCATAGTGGAGTTTGGAGTGTGACTGTTTGAGGTTGTGGACAGGTGTCTTTTATACTGATAACGAGTTCAAACAGGTGCCATTAATACAGGTAACGAGTGGAGGACAGAGGAGCCTCTTAAAGAAGTTGTTACAGGTCTGTGAGAGCCAGAAATCTTGCTTGTTTGTAGGTGACCAAATACTTATTTTACCGAGGAATTTACCAATTAATTCATTAAAAATCCTACAATGTGATTTCCTGGATTCTTTCCCCCCATTCTGTCTCTCATAGTTGAAGTGTACCTATGATGAAAATTACAGGCCTCTCTCATCTTTTTAAGTGGGAGAACTTGCACAATTGATGGCTGACTAAATACTTTTTTGCCCCACTGTAAATGTAAATCGGCGAAATGACTAGCAATTTGTGAAAAATGTGAAAAAAATAATTCTTGAAAAATAAAAAGATGTTCTTACCATCAAATACTATTATGCCATATTTTGTTGCTTTTTTTGGGGGGGGGTCTTCTTCTTTAGGGTTTTTTTTTTGGCAGTTGGTAAACCAACTTAAAGGTGCATTACCGCCACCGACTGGGCTGGAGTGTGGAACAGGAGATATTGTGGGGGCGGCTATATTCTTTTAGCCATTTCTGTTTTTTTTAAATACTTGATAAGGTGATATGATGCGCTCTGCCATTTTGTCTCTCTCATATATATATTTTAAAGGGGGGGATGTTACCTGGTCACATGGAGATATAAAGTTTATCTTCTCATGTTGAAAGATATTTTAGTCGTTCGCTACGCTCATTCGTGAAACATATTCACCACTCGAAGATAAACTTCATATCTTCGCGCCACCATGTAATTCTTTCTCTCTCTCTCTCTCTCTCTCACACACACACACACACACACACACACACACACGTATATATTACACATGCATGCATGCATACATACTCAAGTTACCAGTCATTAAGCACAGGTGAAAGCCATCATATGTTCACCTGCCTCCTCCCTGCCCGCAGCCGCCACTTCATCATGCCCCCACCGCCACACAGTTACTATCAGCAGAAAACTATATTCTTTTAGCTCTTTCTGTTTCTTTTAAATACTTAACAATTTTTGGGGTTTTGTTTTCGAGTGGTTTTTATTTTGTCCTCGGTTGCTTCAGCAACACGCTCCGCCATTTTGTTTTTCTCTCCTCACGGTATATGAGCTGATAACCTAGTCGTAGAGTCACCAATCAGAGCGTGCGATTGCTCATATCCAGTGAATGTGGATAGAATAATGATGGTTTCATCAAGTAGAATTGTCAAAATACTGTATGTTATTGGCAGAAAAACCCAACTTTGGCCAAAACTCAGTGTTATTCTCTTTATTTATTAAAAAAAAAAAGTGGTTTATCTCCCCAGGTACTTTTTTTTCCCCCCATCTATCTGTGTCTTCTCTGTGTGTTTAAAGATCTGTCTGCTTGTTTATCTCTTTAGTTATTGATTATTCTCTCTTTTTGGGTATCTGCTCTTATCTGGAGTAACATTGTAGTGTTTTAGTCAAAGATGTGAAGATGTGACAGAACATTTTACTGATGTGAGCACTCGAACCATGTCCTGCTCAGAGATGAAATCGGGGACTGGCCTCTGCTGGTTTCGGCTGTCTGGCTTCCGCCCTGCAGTTGTGTGCGAGTGCTTTTGCTCCTGCTGTTGGCCGTGTGCAAGCAGAAAACCATGGAAACAAAACAATCAAGCCTTCAGTAGACAATTGCTTGTAAATTCAGTTTTCTGTTTCCTTCTCCTTTAAGCCTCACTGAGGACGGACTCGAAGCCAAAAGAACCTGACCAGAAAAGACATGACAAATGTCTCATGTTCGACGCGAATGTGTGTGTGAACCTGAACCACCACGATTTTACTGTATTTCAGAGGAGGCTGTCAGAATGAGAAATGTTCCCTCCCGTTCAATATGCAGTATAAGTATCTGTTTTCTGAGATTCTGGATTCCACATTTGAGGGTAGCGCACTCTTAATCCTGATCAATGCATGAGAATTCTGCATTTCCATATTTATAACAACGAAATGAGAAATAACCGCATGCCTAATTATAGGTGTTTATTTTCCGACTCTGATGAACACACCACATAAACCGTGGTTTCAAAGAGCAAACACAGGCTCTGTGAAGTGTTGTCGTGTGGGAGGCCGAAACGTCAGAGCCTCTCTCAGCAGCTACCGAGGGGAAGTTACGAGAAGCAGAGGAGGGAATTGGGCCAAGCTGGGAAGCCTCTCTCTATGTAAACCAGATGTACTGCTCCCCCAAAGCAGCCTCTCAAACACAAGCACACATGCAGGCTGCGTCATACGGTCGCCATGGCTTAATGGGCCGCATCAGTCAGGAGGTGCCAGATCGAGGGGATCCACTGCTGGAAAATATAATGAAACCTTGTAAAAGTTGTTCCTGCTACTGCGTTGCTAAGCAAGAGTTTATTTACAAGCACCGTTATAAACGCAACATGAGCACCGTCCTGGTGAGAGAAATACGGGCTTTGTTTCAAAAACAATGCTCCTGGAACGTACCTCCTATTTTATAAGGTGTTCTTTTAAAAATAAAGGTGGACCTTGAAGCCACAATATTTAATGACCGTTTTCATGATCGACACTTTGTTTACTAAGAAAGAAGTGCAAGTGCAGCTCGATGGAATCCAGAAGGTCAGTTGTGAATCTGAGTCCCAACAAACAGCACTAAGCAGGACAAAGGCACAACTGAGCAGCTGGACCGAAGAGGAGACAAGAATCTTTGATTAATTCTCGAAAATAACGGGATGGGAAGAGATTGGATGAGACGATTTGAAGGGAGACTATGGTGCATTTAAAAAGTCACTCTCTCTTGCATTTTCATGCAATTGATTGCTTCAATTCTGCACAGTTGTTAATTCTAGAGCTTATCCGAGACAAAAGACTAAGCCATTCTGTTTCTGTCCCCCTAATCAGTCAGGAGGATGGAAAAGGTAGGGAAGCCAAACCAGAAGAAAACGCACAGTTTGTGTCCATAAAATTCTTGATGAAAGGATTCTTGATGTCTTTGATAAAGCAAACTGAAAAGAAAATGATGTCGGGTTTATGCTCTCTTCAGGTGAAGGGATGGACCGTACCCCTGGGGGAATAACGTAACGCTTTACCTTGTGATCTTGATTCGTAAGAGACGGCGAGATAGACAAGCAGATCACATAGCACTGCAGATGTTGTAGCACTCTATAGACCCCTTGCGCATGATGTCACGCATCACGTGATAATTTCACCTGGGGGTCAAATAGACACCGTCTTTCGTGTAAGCAAGGCTTAATCTGTCTTCAATACGGTTCATTTTTGTGCTGTTTTTGGTCGTTCAAATAGAAAAACTGATGAAAGGTATTACTGTCTCCCTGCTGTCAAGAAAAATGTTAGCAAAGAGAAGCAAATTCTTCAAGAACAACAAAGAAATGAGCGGTTAAAGAGAATACAACGAGAGGAGCTAAGCCTGAACTTTACAACAGCTTGCCTGTATATGAAATGGAAATAAATCGTCTAAGGCAGGGCAAACTATTTTGGATAAAATTATTATCCGTTACACGCTTATCAACCTGTGTGACTCAGTTGTGCCTTTTGAATAGAGAATAAATGAAGAGGGAACTGAACATTAACCGTTCACTGAAATAATAATAATTATTATTATTATTATAAGGGCAGGGATGTGATTTTTCCGCGAATTCGCGGAATTCCGCTTTTTTCACCTCAAAACTTGGGGAAAAAAATGTTTCCGATTTTTCCCTCAAATCCACATTCATATCCTATTCGTTCCGACTTTGTTTGAAAGATGGCAGCCTCGGATTTGCATCTTTATGCCTTGATCACGGAGGCTGCCATCTTTCAACTCTTTGTTTGAAGCGAGCGCGTTCATTGGTTGTTACAGAGCGATGGGCCAATCACGTACCTCGTTTCATCTCATTGACGTGATTACGTCAATTACGTCATTGAGATGAAACGAGGTACGTGATTGGCCCATCGCTCTGTAACAACCAATGAACGCACTTGTTAGATAGCTGTACGTAAGCTCGCTTCAAACAAAGAGTTGAAAGATGGCAGCCTCCGTGATCGAGCGTAAAGATGCAAATCGAGTTAAAGAAATCGACAGAATAGTGAAAAACAAGTTCCGCTGGGAATGGTTGGAGAAAGAGGTTGCTACAGACGTTGGACATAAGACTGTGAGACATTTGTTCAGTGATTTCGTTCTTTGGGGAGAGGGCAGAGGTCTCTGGCTGTCAAGTTTGGGGATACTGTGATCTCCCCTGCCCGAGCTACGAGCGTCCAAAGTCGGGCTGGAGCCCGGGATAGAAACGAAACCTAAGCGGAGCGCCGCGGCTCGCCTCGGGGCGAATTACGTCCCAAGGCGCGGGGCTAGCGGGCCCTGCTTGCACTGGTTCTTTGGGGGGGGTGAGAGTGAGTGTGTGTGAGTGAGAGTGTGTGTGTGTGTGTGAGTGAGAGTGTGTGTGAGTGAGTGAGTGAGTGAGTGAGAGTGTGTGAGAGTGAGTGTGTGTGTGAGTGTGTGAGAGAGAGAGTGAGTGTGTGTGTCAGAGTTGCATGTTGACCATTAAATTGGCTTGAATTTGTTAATCATGACAAGTTTTTTTCTTGTGTGTTTTGCTTGCCATTTTAGTACAATTTTTAAGTCAGAAAACCCCAAAACCCAGGAGCTTCGGGGGGCTTCCCCCCTTGTCCCCCCACCAGGGCACTGCCCTGGACCAGGGCCTGCGGCCCCCAGACCCCCGCCTAAAATTTTCAGATAATTTCACCAGCCCCAAATCACATCCCTGCAAGGGTGATTATAGTTACTATATGACTATAGCTCCAACTGGAATGTACTGATTCTGTTAGCGTTTGTAGTTATTGTACCATCCACTATTAGATAAAGTTAAAATAAAATCTTACAATATTGTTTGAAAGTCTAGAGCAAGATATTTTGTTATTTTACAAATAACACTTCAGGTATTGTTTTAACAATAATAAGTATCAATGTACAAATGATTAAGTGCAGATAGCAATGTAACTAAATGCCCTTGGGGTTGTTGAGATATGGAGGGCCGGGAATACCATCTAGCCCACAGTTCAGGTTGGAGTCCTTTGAGAGTAAATACTTTGGCTTTCGCAGCATTCTGTTCCCAAAAGCTGATGTCGGGAAAAATTTGTGGTGCAGTGCTGCCTGAGGAATTGGAGATCACAGGTGTTCAGCTTAGGCTTGCGCCCTTGCCCTTACACACAGAAAGTCCTCCAGAATCCTTGAATCGTTTAATGATATTATGCACCGTAGAGAATGAAATATCCAAATTACTTTGTGTCTTTCTTTGAGGAACATTGTTTTTAAACATTTCAATAATTTTTTTTTTTACACATTTGTTGACAAACTGGAGATCCTCAGCCTGTCTTTGCGTCTCAAATACTAGGCCTTTCCTGGATACTGCTTTTATAAATCACCTCATTATTTAATTATTTCATTGTTTTACCTCATTACTAGCCCTAAATCGCCCCATCCCAACTTCTTTTGGAATGTATTGCACACCTGAAACACAGTTATGGATGTATATTAACAAATGAAATGAAGTTGATCAGCAAAACATGAAATATCTTGGGTTCATCCTGTCTGCAATTAATTGTTTTTATTTGTATTTTCCATACCGTCGCAACTTTTTCTGATTTTGGGTTGTAGAAATACTAGAGCAGGAGTGGACAATGCTCAGAGCTGTGTTTTATTTGCCTGGAAACTAGGTATGTAATGATATATCATGTAACAAGAAATCGTGATACAATGCCGCCATGAGGATTCCATCCATTATCCGTAACCGCTTATCCTGTGCAGGGTCGCGGGCAAGCTGGAGCCTATCCCAGCTGACTATGGGCGAGAGGCGGGGTACACCCTGGACAAGTCGCGAGATCATTACAGGGCTGACATATAGAGACAAACAACCATTCACATTCACACCTATGGAAAATTTAGAGCCACCATTTAACCTAACCTGCATGTCTTGGGACTGTGGGGGAAACCGGAGCACCCAGAGGAAACCCATGCAGACACGGGGAGAACATGCAAACTCCGCACAGAAAGGCCCCTGTCGGCCACTGGGCTCGAACCCAGAGCCTTCTTGCTGTGAGGTGGCAATGCTAACCATTATACCACCATGCCGCCATTTATGAGGATTCGAATTCATGAAAAAAACAAAAACAAAACCCAACAACAACCCCAACTCATGATTATTATCAAGCTGCATAATCTTAATTTTTCCTTGCTGGAATTGTTGTTTAGACATAAATAGTGGGAATGCATGTGACTTCACTCAAAGCGTAAGTAATGCAGCTCTAATGCCACAAAAAAAAAATCTAAAATGGGAAAGAGCTGTTGTGTGATTGACTGAACAAATAGATTTAACAAAAAAATTGGAGCTCTGTTTTTACAGACTGCTGTAAGCTAAAGAGAGAGAATAAAATGCAGGTAGTAGAAATGTTTATAAGTTATTTTTTTAGGAAATGGCCTGTTTTTAAAATTTTTAATAAAAATTAATATTTTAGCTAATAGACTATTATATTTTATTCCAACATTATAAATGTGGGTAAATATTTTTGGTTATTATGAAAAAGAAACAAAATGTGTTTGTTTTTTTTAATTTAATGAAAGGAATGTTAGTTGATAAAGAATAGGAAAATAAGTTTTGCGTTTTTGGTAATAAAATTTTGGTAATTTTATTTTTATATATAAAGTGTGTGTGTGTATATATATATATATATATATAAAATATTGTGAATCAAATTGAATTATGAATTGGGTGAATTGTCATATGCTGACTGAAGATCTGACAAAGTTAAATATTTATAGCTGTCATGATGATGTAATAAAAGAGCATTAATACAGACACAAATGAGTATATAAATACCCACATAGGAGATGATTCAGTCATTATGATTCAGGATAGTCATCATGTGTCTGAGGGAGCACGTCATGTTTGCGCCCTCAACAAAAAGTCAGCAAATTGTTGACTAATGTTTCGGCTCTTTGCTGGAATTGTATTTGTTTACATACCTTACTCAATATTGTCTAATCTAATATGGTCTAATCAAATTTTATTTTATTATGATTTTGGCTTCCAACGATTATGAAAAAAAGATAATCGAGATGAACCGATTATTGTTTCACATTCCGTTTCGCACTGATGCTCGCATTTTGCCTTCTGTTATAAATCCAGTGTACCCTATTTTCCTTTACAGCGATGCGCTTTCGCCCTTTCCTAAAAACCAACCGAGGCATGTTTAGTTCAGCCTGAGCCAGGTGCAGGATAATGAGATGATGTCCTCACCTTCAGCAGTACATTTACTTCATTTTAATTCCAAACTAATCAACAATAAACCTCATACACGGTCACGGCTGACTTTTACTCCATGTAGGACAGAGCAGTAGATCCTCAGGCGAGTCATTTCCCTGTGTGTGTGTGTGTGTGTGTGTGTGTGTTATTAAAACGCTGATTTATACTAACGATGCTAAGTTGTGCTATGCTGTGCTAGCATGCTATGTTATTGAATTAATTCAGTTTTAGAGATTCAGTTTTCACATCTCTGTTCTCTGTTAATTGCTGTTATAGTTAACCACATTATTGTTAAAATAATCCTCTTTAACATGTCAGAAATGAAGATTAACAGGTTTATGAAGTGTCCTTATGGATGTCTGAGGCTAACAGGACATTTATTAATAATAATAATAATACAACCCCGATTCCAAAAAAGTTGGGACAAAGTACAAATTGTAAATAAAAACAGAATGCAATGATGTGGAAGTTTCAAAATTCCATATTTTATTCAGAATAGAACATAGATGACATATCAAATGTTTAAACTGAGAAAATGTATCATTTAAAGAGAAAAATTAGGTGATTTTAAATTTCATGACAACAACACATCTCAAAAAAGTTGGGACAAGGCCATGTTTCCCACTGTGAGACATCCCCTTTTCTCTTTACAGCAGTCTGTAAACGTCTGGGGACTGAGGAGACAAGTTGCTCAAGTTTAGGGATAGGAATGTTAACCCATTCTTGTCTAATGTAGGATTCTAGTTGCTCAACTGTCTTAGGTCTTTTTTGTCGTATCTTCCGTTTTATGATGCGCCAAATGTTTTCTATGGGTGAAAGATCTGGACTGCAGGCTGGCCAGTTCAGTACCCGGACCCTTCTTCTACACAGCCATGATGCTGTAATTGATGCAGTATGTGGTTTGGCATTGTCATGTTGGAAAATGCAAGGTCTTCCCTGAAAGAGACGTCGTCTGGATGGGAGCATATGTTGCTCTAGAACCTGGACATACCTTTCAGCATTGATGGTGTCTTTCCAGATGTGTAAGCTGCCCATGCCACACGCACTAATGCAACCCCATACCATCAGAGATGCAGGCTTCTGAACTGAGCGCTGATAACAACTCGGGTCGTCCTTCTCCTCTTTAGTCCGAATGACACGGCGTCTCTGATTTCCATAAAGAACTTCAAATTTTGATTCGTCTGACCACAGAACAGTTTTCCACTTTGCCACAGTCCATTTTAAATGAGCCTTGGCCCAGAGAAGACGTCTGCGCTTCTGGATCATGTTTAGATACGGCTTCTTCTTTGAACTATAGAGTTTTAGCGGGCAACGGCGGATGGCATGGTGAATTGTGTTCACAGATAATGCTCTCTGGAAATATTCCTGAGCCCATTTTGTGATTTCCAATACAGAAGCATGCCTGTATGTGATGCAGTGCCGTCTAAGGGCCCGAAGATCACGGGCACCCAGTATGGTTTTCCGGCCTTGACCCTTATGCACAGAGATTCTTCCAGATTCTCTGAATCTTTTGATGATATTATGCACTGTAGATGATGATATGTTCAAACTCTTTGCAATTGTACACTGTCGAACTCCTTTCTGATATTGCTCCACTATTTGTCGGCGCAGAATTAGGGGGATTGGTGATCCTCTTCCTATCTTTACTTCTGAGAGCCGCTGCCACTCCAAGATGCTCTTTTTATACCCAGTCATGTTAATGACCTATTGCCAATTGACCTAATGAGTTGCAATTTGGTCCTCCAGCTGTTCCTTTTTTGTACCTTTAACTTTTCCAGCCTCTTATTGCCCCTGTCCCAACTTTTTTGAGATGTGTTGCTGTCATGAAATTTCAAATGAGCCAATATTTGGCATGAAATTTCAAAATGTCTCACTTTCGACATTTGATATGTTGTCTGTGTTCTATTGTGAATACAATATCAGTTTTTGAGATTTGTAAATTATTGCATTCCGTTTTTATTTACAATTTGTACTTTGTCCCAACTTTTTTGGAATCGGGGTTGTAATAATAATAATAATAATAATAATAATAATTAGTAGTAGTAGTATAAATGCACAGGTGATTATAGGAAATAGCACGTGCTGATTGGTCGAGAAATTCAGATTATTTCTCAATAATCACCTCGAGCGACTCGGCATTAATGTCTGCCAATCACTTCATCAGCGTAAGTGAGGAAGAATTACAAATTCTGAAAGAAAATGCTGTTCCTAAAAGCACTAAAGATGCTACGAAGTTTGGTCTAAAACTATTCAAAGGGAAGGTGGAATTGTGATTTATTTTATCGAATTCAAAACAAAGGATTTTATATGAGTCAGCATCGATAAGTGACACAAGTCTGCGCCGCACCATTATTACATTTGCATGCTGCTTTTGAAGTTTAAAATAATTTTTTTTTTAATACGGTTTTTAAAAAAATGATCAGTGTATTTATACTAAAACAATTATCCACCTCAGGCTCAGTGAATATCGGTGAATAATAACCTCGACTTCGTCTCTGTTATACTTCACCATTATTCACTTCGCCTTCGGCAAATAATTGTTCAATATTATTATTTATTATTATTATTATTATTATTATTAGCAGCTCATCTGGCCAACAGCTTCTGCCATCATGTGTTGTTTGTCATCCACATTTCACGAAAATGGCTTCTTCTCTCTCAGTTCTTCACTGATTTTTATTCTTTTTGGCAGGAAGGTAGGTCTGCCTGGGGTGCATATAGCTTCTAGCCAAATTTGCATAATTGCACTTAATGATGAAGATATGGAGTAATTAAGCCCTAACGAGCAGTTTCCACACAAATCACTTCTTCTCCCTCAATTCTTCACCGATTTTGATTCTTTCTGGCATGAAGGTAGGGGTACCGAGGGTGTGTATAACTTCTACCCAGATTTGATTTCTCACGGGGCCGGAGTGAGCTACGCCGTCATTGATGTTCTCATTGTTGTTACACTGGGGAACACAAGTTTTGTTGAGTTAGGTCTGACAGCTGTTTTTAACTAATTTTTGGGTGCAGAATCCAAAACTGATCTCAGTTTTTCTCTATCACGTCAAGTTTTTGAACTATAGGATCCCCGTTTTCTTAAATATGAAAAATACTGCACTTAACAGATATGTGCTTGTTTTATAAAAATTTACAAATATTGACATACAATGAAATATGAAAGAAACAGGCATGACTGCAATGTTTATTTAACACTTATGTTTTTACAAAGGATATGGCTACTGTAATTATAATTGTGTGCAAGTAGTTAAGGTAAAAATTTACGTTTATAGCTCTTTCTGGAGTGTTCAACCTGAGGACTATTACGTTCGATTCTCCAACAATAGTCAGCCATCATATGTACATCCCATCTACCCTGATAACGTTCTTCCATAACCTTCAAATAGTCTTACTACAGCTAATCAGTGGAATTTTGCTTATCTGGAGGGTAAGCTGTGGAGAAAAAACTTGACGTGCTAGAAAAAAACTGACTGCAATTTTGGAATCAGCATGCCAATTTTAGTTTTAATCAGCATAAAAATCTAACTCAACAGAATTTTTTTTAAATTGTTCCCCGGTGTTATTATTACTATAGATGTGATTAGTTTTTTAAAGTTTAAAAAATGCATGAAGTCAAAGATTAATCATGTTAAATAATTGTACTGTCAATATTGACGACAAAAATAATCACGATTATGATTTTTGCCATGATCAAGCAGCCCTAGTAGCCAGTGTGAATCAGAAAGTAGCTTCCACTATAGTTTCAGCATCACGGTGCACTGCAGGACCCTAAAGCACATTTTGTTTAAATCTACATACCAAATTAAAAAATTTTGTTTTGTCATGCTTGTATAAGAAGAGAAAAAAAAAAAAAAACACTGGTGACCATGACCCTAATGAGCTTATTTGTCTGCTGGGCAACTACAAGTTATCAAAACCAATAGCTTCAACATAGTAATCTTCTTGTCCTGTGTCCCCATGTTAATGATTTCTCCAAACTGATAGGGTCTGTAATTATCAACAATTTTCTTCTCATCTTAAACCTAAAATGCCCTTAAAGCAATGAGTTCAGTAAACTGTACAATGTCCACAATTTATTTCCTCCTCTAAAAGTAGTTCATTTATACATTTAACCACATTTAAGTGAAACTATGTTGGCATCAGTAAAACTTCCAGCTTCTCGCTACAAGTCTGCCTTCAAACTTTGTAGGGTAGGACCTGGAAAGCAGAATGATGCCAGATTGCACAAAGGAAAAAATTATTCTTGTTATCCAAGATGGCTGCCCACATAATGTTCGTGTTTACATATTACAGTAAATTACACCATGTCTGAAACCACGGCGCATCTGAATGAGATTTCTGGGAAATAAATATTTTAGGTGAGACTAATGGAATAGCCAAGAATTGATTTCAGGGCAGATGAGGAAACATGATAAATAAAATAATTGTGCAATCTGTAAAATTAAATGTGCTGAGAAGTGGTGGTGCTGTTCAGAATTTGTCATTTCAATATATAAGATATGAAATACCTTAAAATAGAGAGTTCCACTGAAAATGATTTAAACTAATATGCTCATAACAGTGGGAATAGACATTTTGCCTTATTATGCGAGCGTTGCTTTTCTTCTCCTCCTCCTTTATTGGCTGTCACTTTAATGTCCCTGAGCTCAGAGCAGAAATAGCTGGCTAATAGCTTTCAGACAGAAATGGGAAAAATACACGATCTTTTATGGTTACTTCTGTATCTTACCATCACAGCTAGTAGCCAATAAAATGGGAATAAACAAACTAAGCTTTGACGTCCAAGGCAGTTACAGTTCAAGTTTATTTGTTTGACCAGCAGTACACACTCGGGTCCTTGACTTGTTTTTCAGGTTCCTCTGGTGTAACATTTAAACACAAGGAATACACACACAAATAAAACCAGCGACACTACAAACAATATCACAGCAACAACTAAATCTGTACTCCAGTATTAAATGCTATGTACTGCTACTTTAAAGTCCATTTTTAAATGTCTTCTGGCCTCGTACTGGTTTCGCTTCTAATGGTAGCTTGTTCCATGTCCAGGGCCTGTAGTATTGTAGACTGCCTTTAAATAACACTGTGTTTGGCAGAGGAGAGCTAAGCTGATCCCAGTCCGAGAGTAGTTTGACAGCAGTTCGGGTACGAACCTTTATAACAGTTGGCATATCGGGTGAAAATTGAATCCAAATTGCTTGAAACTGCTCTCGTTGAATTCAGAATTGAATGCAGAACAACATACTTTTTCCAGAATTAAAATATGTTTATCCGACGGCTTAATTTTCAGAAAACTGCCGTAATAGTCTGTATTCGGATCACATGGTCCAAAATGGGCCTCATTAAAGAATGAGATCAAATGTTTTTTCTTAACTTTTCTATTTAAGATATTCACATGGAAATTGGCAGGCACATAGATAGTTGTATACTGAATACAAAGTTTGAAAAATTATTAACAACCAATTATGCAAATTAGTATTTAATTTGTATTTAATTATGCTACTTAAATAAACAGTTAAAGCTGTACACTCAAATAAAAAAGTAATAAAAGATTATTTCTAATACCCTCTTTGTGCTCTGTAGGGCTTTGTATTTCTAAGTAGGGCCTACTAGTGTTTATATTAAAGAATATAAATGATAATATTCACAGCTTTCAAGGTGAACCTCGAAAAAACTGAGAGATCCACATCCAATAAACAATTCCAGTTAATCGAATTGAAATTGACACTCGCGTTTCTGACTTCCGTTTTTTTTTTTTTTAAATCTCATTCCGACCACTAAGATCTCAATATTTTTCATCAAAACAACTACAGTTATATTCTAACATAGTTGCTTATTTACATGGCTCAGTTTGATTTGAAAAAATAAGTAGGTAAAGCAATGAAAACTCACTTCAAAGTCTCCCGTGAAGCATAACATCAAAACTAGCTGACGGAAAATTTTGCTGAATACTTCATCAGAAACAGTGAGAGAGAGAGAGAGAGAGAACATCCCTGTAAAAGTTATCCGATCAATATTCACGAGTAATCCAGTCAGAAACCGATCAGAAGAGAGAGAGCCTGACCGCTTTCCCGTGACTCAAAAAGCACCGGCAGTTTCCAGACGTCACGCGAGCAGAGAGTTTACTCTGTTATACCAACTTCAACCTGCTGTTACTCCCAAAGTACTGAACAGATCTTAATGAGATACATTTCTTTGGAAAGCAGAGATTGAGCTTTTTAATGATGGTGTTCACGATAGAAAATATTCAAGAGTTAAGCAATGACAGATCTGGAAACTCAGATGAGCGTCTACATGCACAATTTTCACAGTACGGCCAGCGAACGTCTTTACACATCTGACTTCAGCTACAACACGGACAGCTGCCACCTCCAGAAGTTCTCAGATGATACAGCTGTCGTTGGACGTGTGTCGGAGGGGGACGATCTGGAGTACAGAGAGGTCATCACCAACTTTGTCGCCTGGTGCGAACTGAACCACCTACGCATCAACGCCAGCAAGACAAAGGAGATGGTGATCGATTTCAGAAGGACGGCTCCTCAAATTGCACCAGTGAGCATCCAGGGTTTGGACATTGAGATCGTGGAGTACAAATACCTGGGTGTTCACCTCAACAACAAACTGGACTGGACTAACAACACAGATGCCCTGTACAAGAAGGGCCAAAGTCGTCTCCACCTGTTGAGAAGCCTGAGGTCTTTTGGTGTGTGCAGGACACTGCTTAGGACTTTTTATGACTCTGTGGTAGCATCAGTGATTATCTACGCTGTGGTCTGCTGGGGCTGTGGAAGTTCAGAGTGGGACAGGAAGAAACTTAATAAACTGGTCAGAAGGGCTGGCTCAGTCTTGGACTGTCCTCTGGACTCCATTGAGGTGGTGGGTGAGAGGAGGATGTTAGCCAAGCTGACCTCAATCATGGATAATCCCTCTCACCCCCTACATGAGGCAGTGGGGGCTTTAAGCAGCTCTTTTAGTAGTAGACTGCTACACCCACGGTGTAAGAAGGCGAGATACCGCAGGTCATTCATACCTACTGCTGTCAGACTGTATAACACCCACAACTTGTAATGTAGCACCAATAACCTGTTTGCCGTTATATTTGCACTACTGCACCACTACTACCTCTGCCATCTCTCATTGATGCAATTATTATGTGCAATAATATAGGCCCTAAACTATTTTTATGCATACTTATATTTATATATAATATATAAATATTATTTATGTATATGTGTGTGTATATATACAGAGTCTACCTGTAATGTGCAATTTTTCCGAGCCTCTCAATAAGGCAATTTTTCTATACTTTTTCACGGTAGATAATGCAAATAGCCCTCTGTATTTAATCCTTCGTTTGTCTAATTTTTATTTCAGTTTTATTTGTTATCTGTTTGACATCTTCTTGCTACTGTAACACGTGAATTTTCCCGATGTGGGATGAATAAAGTGAATCTAATCTAATATTCCTAATAACAGGAGGTGGCTTCCATTTTAACATGGCCGACGTATAGGGTGGGGCTCTTTTGCGGACTGCCTTAAACACAGTGACTAGAGTGTTGACTTCAACCTTCTTACTCAGGGGCTCCTGAGTAGAGACACAGTCCTGGAGTGTATGGCCTGTGATGGTCCTTGCAGCTCGGTTTAACAACCTATTTAGTTGTGTTTTATGGCACTGCACAAGAGATGGCAGCCAGGCAATGGCACAGTAGACCAAGTTTGAATATAACAAAGTATGGCGCATGGTTTGGAGTATTTCCTTGGTAACAAATAGAGATGCACCGATACCACATTTGTGAAAACCGATACGAGTATGAGTACTATCATTTCAGTACTTGCCGATACCGAGTACTACCGATACCGATACTGTTGATGTTTTCTAACTGGAGTGATCATGCACACGGGTTCACATTGACAATCTCCGCTGCTCCAGAAGCGCAGAGTAGCCTTGAGTCCACGTCACACAGCCAGACAGTGCCTCTTCACGGTAGCGCTTATCTTTTGCAACATTGTTACAATAATGTTGCAAAACCTAAGCGCTGCTGCGCTAGGCCTACATAACAATGTTGCAAAAGAAGCGCTACCGTGAAATGAAGAGGCGCTGTCTGCTGGCAGTGTAACGTGGACTACAAGGCTATCTGCGCTTCCGTGTGCAACCTCTCTCGATTGTCGCGCAACATTCACTCCCAGAAAACTACACTCATTGCAAATAGCCTACACAAAGAATTAAATATTTAGCTGCTGCAATTTCTGAAAAAGGCTGCTATTTATTTGGATTAGATTACAATGTCCAACTTTCGAAGTCAAGAAAGACTTGCACTCCTGCAACATGTAAGACCGATTGTTGATGAAGGGAGGAGAGAGCAGTGAGTTACCACATGCAGCGTGATCATTTCACTCCGCTGGTCACTTACCCCCTCTATCATCGGCCTTCCGCAACATTGCGGTCTTGGTTGACTTAAGGGTTGTTCTGGTGGTGCGCTTAAACTACTCCAATTACATTTAGCAACAAGACAAGGGCGTGAAAGGGAGGAGCAGTGACCATCGCAACATCACAGAGAGCGCACAAGATAACAGTGGCGGCCGGCGACGATGTATTATTTAATTTCCATCGCCAGTAATGCAGACTAAAATATGCCCCCCCCCCCCCCCCCCCCCCCATGTGCATGTGCGCACATCCTGCTGTGTGCTGCAGGAGAGTTGAATGCCTCGAGCACGCTCTTGTTCAGTCGCAGAACTTGTTAGGCAGACGCTGTTGCTGTCCATTCGCAACATCGCGTCCCGTGCTCGTGGAGCTCCATACCTGTAGATGGGACGTCAGTTTCCTTGGTCTTAGCGTTGCCCTCAACTGAAACAAGTTGGAAAACTCAATCAGCCATTTCTTAAAGCTCACTCTCTCACTCTTCACTCTTAAACTCTCCCGGTTGGACTCGTACTTAAAAACTCTGCCGGTTGGATTCACCTATACAAAAATCCGATTTTCATTTGTTTGTTAGTGAGTAGCCTGTCCTACAAAACCCTTACCTAGGCGAATAGCCAACATTAAAAAAGGACAACGTTGGGGATCTTAGCGTAGGCCTATCTGCGTATGGCAGCGAAAGGGAGTGGAGTGTGGAGAGATGTTTAAAATGACAGTGTTGGGGAAAGATGTTGTGACGGCACTGTTTCATGACTACGCAAACACATCGTCATGGAAAAATGGGTTGTTGTCGAACAATTTTTTTTGTCTTCTGACGAAATTAGCCTACGCTCAATGCTTGAGATTTACAATTTTTTTCCTGGGAGAGTCTTTTTTTCCTCGAACGGACGCTGGCAAAAGGCGCTTCACGGAACACTATCGGCGCATGGTATAGCCTATCATATTATGCTCAAGCCTGAGCTCAACAATGCTTGTTTTTTTTTTCTCTCTCGAATGGAACAAAAAGCGCTGCGGGGAACATTGGTATCGACGCATGGGATCGGCACTGATATCGGTTCATGGTATCGGCAACTGTTTAGCAAGTACGAGTATGAGTATATTAGTGGAGTATCGGGGCCAATGCCGATGCCAGTATCGGTATCGGTGCATGCTTGGTAACAAAGGCTTTTGCACGGCTTAAGGCGCCCAGGCCAGCCAGAGGTTTTCATATGACTTTCTCAGTGTGAGCTACCCACTGAAGATAAGGGTCCAGAGTTACGCCCAGATATGTGAATGAAGTGATCTGCTCGTAAACATTCACTCTGTCCATTACTGTGACAGATTTTCCAGCATGTCTCAGTTTTTGGGGAAGGTCAAACAACACTGATTTTATTTTGTTTGGGTGGAGTGAGAGCTTGATTCAGTGTTGCAGTTGAGTCACTAAACCCCAAGTTCGAGTGTTCAAGACCAAGTCATTTAAAGAATATTTCGAATAGTTGAGTCCACTATCGATCCGAGTCGAGTCCAAGAACAAGACTCCAACCGCACCATTTGATGATGGCTGTTGTTGCCTTGATGTAAAAGCGTCTCTGCTATTGTGTTGGACTAACATTACTGCTTGACCGCCCCATTTTAGTTAACAGGCAACACATAAAAAGCTTGTTCATCGCTTAGCAAGCTCCGCCCACTATCAACAGGGCAAATAACATGAGAGAGGGTTAACACTAGCTAGTTCATCAGTCCGCAAGCCCCGCTATCAACAGGGCAACGAAAATAGCGTGTCACTTCCTTCTCTGGGTGGAGTCTTGCCAAATGATGATTGAAGTTCGAGGTTGTCCCCATCGTCTCCTCAATAGTTCTTCTACATATGGAACACATAGCAGTGCATTTTTTTCCCCCCACTGCACGAGAAGTCTGTATAAGCAAAGTGGACAATCCTAGGGGCTTCTCTCCAGGCATTTTAGCGCCATTAATGTTAGTTTGTTCCTGAACATGATGTATGAACAAGTGAATGTGCATTCTCTTGCACAAAATTTGTATAAAAATTAATGTAGATATAAATATTTTATGCCAAATTATTATGGCATGTTACCAAAAAATAAAGAAAAAATCCGAGTCCTCGTCTCCAATTTACAAGTCCGAATGCAGTTAATGCACGAGTCCGAGTCATCAGTGCTCAAGTCATGAGTCCTTAAAATTAGGCCACGAGTTGGATTTGTACTACAAGCCTGGCTTGCTTACAATTAACCAATCTGCAACCCTCTTCAAGTCCTCGGAGACGACCTTTGCACACTCGTTTACCGAGCTAGCTGAGTAATATAGAACAGTGTCCTCCGCATACATATGAATATTCCACCTTTTAAGGACTTGAGGTAAGTCATCATGTATAAACAGAACAGTAAAGGGCCCAGTACGCTCCCTTACATATGCAGGAACTGTAATGGTGACTTATTCACGTATTTGAAGCATCATTATATTGCTATGTACAGTACAAAACAATCTCATTTGACGTATATAATCATCTGGACCATGTGTGTGTGCATTATGTTAACCGTTGTCGAATAAGCTTTTGGAACGGTCATAAAATATTTCAAACTCGCAATCCCCTGCACCTCAGCCTCTGGGTGAGACTTCTATTTTGTGTTAGCTACCTTAGTCCCATGACGCTAGTCCAAAAATACATTTGAGCTTTGGGGGAAGATGTGTACATGTGATTTTTTTTTTTTTCTCCCTCAGTGCTACTTAATGGACATCATATAATTATACCTTATTGAATTTAAGATCGGTTTCCTGAAATAAGCAGGCTGTGCAGTTCACAACATTGTGAAGCCACTTCAGTGAGTTATATGCAGTTCCATGGCTTATTTCACTGGCTGCCAGACCTCCAGACGTCACATTTGCCCTAAACTGGGGACGTTGTCGTTGTTTAATTCCATGCTACTTGGTACCATAATTGTACTCCACCCTGTCAGTCGCCCGTGTCTGGCTCATTTAAAGCAGACGCCACTCTGCTTCTCAACACACACACACACACACACACACTCTCTCTCTCTCTCTCTCTCTCTCTCTCTCTCTCTCTCTCTCTCTCGCTGCTTATTCATCACAGTCCACAGAAACTCTATCTCTCTGCAGAACAAGGCTGTGAAAGGAGTGCTGTGATAAGGGAGAGTGTGTAACGGAGAAAGTGGCCATGGCTGGGCTTCAGTCCTACCGTACAAGTCTGCCTTTAGTCATGGACCTTTTGCTTTTATTTCATTTATTTTTAATCAGATTTATTTTGCTCTTGACTGCTATACACATCTGCACTTCATTCCTGCCTGGAACAGGCTCTCTGTCCGTCTTTATAGCTGTCTGTCTGTCTCTGTCCAGCTGTCTTATTTGCCTACAGCTCTGTCCCTCTGTCTACTTGCCTGTCTTTATAGCTGTCTAACTATTTAAATAACTGTCCATCTGTCTCCCCAGAGGTCTGTTCATTTCTCTGGCTAGCTGTCTGTCTGTCTCTCTGTGTGTCTAGCTGTCTATCAGTCTAGATAACTGTCCTGCAGGCTACCCATCAGTCTGCCTGTGTGTGTATCTGTTAACTGTCCCTCTGTCTACTCGTCTGTCTGTTTGTCTGACCGTCTATCTATCTAGATAACTGTGTGTCTGTCTACCCACCAGTCTTTCTGTCCATCTGTCTATCTAGCTGTCTGACTGAAAACTATCCCTCTGTCTGTCTGATTAGTTTTAAACTCACTGCAGTGTGTTTAAAGCCCATGGGCCCCTGCATGCTTGTTTATACAGACTGTACCCCTCATATGTAATACTGAATATGTAAGTTGAGCATTTTTCCAGGATTTGTGCCTTTTGTGTTCCAATTGCTGGATTATTTTATAAGCTGTTCTCAAAGCTAGAATTATCATTTTTGCAGGTTGCTCAATAATGTTGTGTCTCTGATTTACAGATTACATTAGTTACATTATATTTGATATTTACTACTGCATCTCAAACAATTAGTTTATTGTGGAAAAAGTTCAATATTTTCTACCAGTTATTTAAGAAAGTGAAATTTTAATATACTCTAGACTCATTACCCATAAACTAATGTTTCAAGCATTTTTCTATTTTAATTTTGATAATTATGGCCTACTTTCTGTGCGGAGTTTGCATGTTCTCCCCGTGTCCGCGTGGGTTTCCTCCGGGTGCTCCGGTATCCCCCACAGTCCAAAGACATGCAGGTTAGGTTAACTGGTGACTCTAAATTGACCGTAGGTGTGAATGTGAGTGTGAATGGTTGTCTGTGTCTATGTGTCAGCCCTGTGATGACCTGGCGACTTGTCCAGGGTGTACCCCGCCTTTCGCCCGTAGTCAGCTGGGATAGGCTCCAGCTTGCCTGCGACCCTGTAGAAGGATAAAGCGGCTAGAGATAATGAATGAATGAATGAATGAATAATTATGGCCTACAGTGCAAAAAATATATATCTTGATGTATTAGAATATTTCATTTCGAGTTTGAGTAAGGCGGCACGGTGGTGTAATGGTTAGCGCTGTCGCCTCACATCAAGAAGGTCCGGGTTCGAGCCCCGTGGCCGGCGAGGGCCTTTCTGCGCGGAGTTTGCATGTTGTCCGCGTGGGTTTCCTCCGGGTGCTCCGGTTTCCCCCACAGTCCAAAGACATGCAGGTTAGGTTAACTGGTGACTCTAAATTGACCGTAGGTGTGAATGTGAGTGCGAATGGTTGTCTGTGTCTATGTGTCAGCCCTGTGATGACCTGGCAACTTGTCCAGGGTGTACCCCGCCTTTTGCCCGTAGTCAGCTGGGATAGGCTCCAGCTTGCCTGCGACCCTGTAGAACAGGATAAAGTGGCTAGAGATAATGAGATGAGATGCGTTTGAGTAAAACCGTATAAATACCATGTATCTCTCGGTCTAGTTCAGTCCACACAACCACAATCATGGGGAAGACTACTGACTTGACAGTTGTCCAAAAGACAATCATCGACACCCTCCACAAGGAGGGTAAGCCACAGAAGATCTCATCTCATTATCTCTAGCCGCTTTATCCTGTTCTACAGGGTCGCAGGCAAGCTGGAGCCTATCCCAGCTGACTACGGGCGAAAGGCGGGGTACACCCTGGACAAATCGCCAGGTCATCACAGGGCTGACAGACACAGACAACCATTCACACTCACATTCACACCTATGGTCAATTTAGAGTCACCAGTTAACCTAACCTGCATGTCTTTGGACTGCGGAGGAATCCGGAGCACCCGGAGGAAACCCACGCAGACACGGGGAGAACATGCAAACTCTGCACAGAAAGGCGCTCGCCGGCCCCGGGGCTCGAACCCGAACCTTCTTGCTGTCAGGCGACAGCGCTAACCACTACACCACCGTGCCACCTGCCACAGAAGATCATTGCTGAAAAGGTTGGCTGGAAAAGGTGCACAAGTAACAGGGATGACCACAGCCTTGAGATGATTGTTAAGAAAAGTTGATCAAGAACTTGGGAGAGCTTCACAAGGACTGGACTGAGGCTGGTGTTGGTGCATCAAGAGCCACCACCACTCACAGACGTCTTCAGGAAAGGGTCTACAACTGTCCCATTCCTAATATTAAGCTACTCCTGAACCAGAGACAATGTCAGAAGCGTCTTACATGGGCTAAGGAGAGAAAGAACTGGATTGTTGCTCAGTGGTCCAAAGTCCTCTTTTCAGATCAAAGTAAATGTTGCATTTCATTTGGAAATCAAGGTCCTGGAGTCTGGAGGAAGAGTGGAAAGGTACAGAATCCAAGGTGTTTGAAGAGCAGTGTGAAGTTTCCACAGTCTGTGATGATTTGGGGTGCCTTGTCATCTGCTTGTGTTGGTCCACTGTGTTTCATCAAGTCCAAAGTCAACACAGCCATTTACCAAGAGATTTTGGAGCACTTCATACTTCCATCTGCTGACGAGCTTTATGGAGATGCCGATTTCCTTTTCCAGCAGAGCTTAGCACCTACCCACAGTGACAAAACTACTACCAAATGGTTTGCAGACCATGATATTATTGTGCTTGATCGACCAGCTAACTCGCCTGACCTGAACCCCACAGAGAATCAATGGGGTATTGTCAAGAGGAAGATGAGAAACACCCAACCCAAAAATGCAGACCAGCTGAAGGCCGCTATCAAAACAACCTGGGCTTCGATAAGTCAAGTCAAGTTTGTTTGTATAGTGCTTTTAACAATAGACATTGTCCCAAAGCAGCTTTACAGAATCTGAATGACCCAAGACATGAGCCAATTTTATCTCTAATCTATCCCCAAGGAGCAAGCCCGTGGCGACGGTGGCAAGGAAAAACTCCCCCAGACAACACTTCAGCAGTGCTACAGACTGATCATTTCCATGCCACATCGCATTAATGTGGTAATTTATGGTAAAGGAGCCCCAACCAAGTATTGAGTGTATAAATGAACATACTATTCAGAAGTTGCACATTTTTGTATTGTAAATCCTTTTTTGATTGATCTCAGGAAATATTCTAATATTTTGAGACACTGGATTTCTGATTTTCATGAGCTATAATCCATAATCATCAAAATTAAAACAAAAATGTATTGAAATTTCACTTTGTGTAATGAATATAGAATATATGAAAGTGTACCTTTTTGAATTAAATTATGAAAAAAAATTAACCTTTTAAAGATATTCAAATTGTTTGAGATGCACTAGTATGCGTATGTTATACAACTCTGCGTATCCTAAACTGAGAGTTTGTACAGTACAGTGGTGCTTGAAAGTTTGTGAACCCTTTAGAATTTTCTATATTTCTGCATAAATATGACATAAAACAGCATCAGATTTTCACACAAGTCCTAAAAGTAGATAAAGAGAACCCAGTTAAACAAATGAGACAAAAATATTATACTTGGTCATTTATTTATTGAGGAAAATGATGCAATATTGCATATCTGTGAGTGGCAAAAGTATGTGAACCTCTAGGATTAGCAGTTAATTTGAAGGTGAAATTCGAGTCAGGTGTTTTCAATCAATAGGATGACAATCAGGTGTGAGTGGGCACCCTGTTTTATTTAAAGAACAGGGATCTATCAAAGTCTGATCTTCACAACACATGTTTGTGGAAGTGTATCATGGCACAAACAAAGGAGATTTCTGAGGACCTCAGAAAAAGTGTTGTTGATGCTCATCAGGCTGGAAAAGGTTACAGAACCATCTCTAAAGAGTTTGGACTCCACCAATCCACAGTCAGACAGATTGTGTACAAATGGAGGAAATTCAAGACCATTGTTACCCTCCCCAGGAGTGGTCGACCAACAAAGATCACTCCAAGAGCAAGGCGTGTAATAGTCGGCGATGTCACAAAGGACCCCAGGGTAACTTCTAAGCAACTGAAGGCCTCTCTCACATTGGCTAATGTTAATGTTCATGAGTCCACCATCAGGAGAACACTGAACAACAATGGTGTGCATGGCAGGGTTGCAAGGAGAAAGCCACTGCTCTCCAAAAAGAACATTACTGCTCGTCTGCAGTTTGCTAAAGATCACGTGGACAAGCCAGAAGGCTATTGGAAAAATGTTTTGTGGATGGATGAGACCAAAATAGAACTTTTTGGTTTAAATGAGAAGTGTTATGTTTGGAGAAAGGAAAACACTGCATTCCAGCATAAGAACCTTATCCCATCTGTGAAACATGGTGGTGGTAGTATCATGGTTTGGGCCTGTTTTGCTGCATCTGGGCCAGGACGGCTTGCCATCATTGATGGAACAATGAATTCTGATTTATACCGGTGTATTCTAAAGGAAAATGTCAGGACATCTGTCCATGAACTGAATCTCAAGAGAAGGTGGGTCATGCAGCAAGACAATGACCCTAAGCACACAAGTCGTTCTACCAAAGAATGGTTAAAGAAGAATAAAGTTAATGTTTTGGAATGGCCAAGTCAAAGTCCTGACCTTAATCCAATGGAAATGTTGTGGAAAGACCTTAAGCGAGCAGTTCATGTGAGGAAACCCACCAACATCCCAGAGTTGAAGCTGTTCTGTAAGGAGGAATGGGCTCAAATTCCTCCAAGCCAGTGTGCAGGACTGATCAATAGTTACCGCAAATGTTTAGTGGCAGTTATTGCTGCACAAGGGGGTCACACCAGATACTGAAAGCAAAGGTTCACATACTTTTGCCACTCACAGACATGTAATATTGGATCATTTTCCTCAATAAATAAATGACCAAGTATAGTATTTTTGTCTCATTTATTTAACTGGGTTCTCCTTATCTCCTTTTAGGACTTGTGTGAAAATCTGATGATGCTTTAGATCATCTTTATGCAGAAATATAGAAAATTCTAAAGGGTTCACAAACTTTCAAGCACCACTGTATATGTAGCATAGTAACCAGTGGCGACTGGTAGTCTTTCAAACAGGGGAGGCTGGTCGGTTACGATATTTCCAGATTTTAAAAGAAAAAACACATCAATTTTGCCCATACTCTTGCCTCTGATCTGGCTGATTGTTGGCAGGGTCACAAACTGTGAAATAACAGGTTCTTTTGGCCCATTAGCCTACTGTCCAATATACATGATGGTGGTGTTGGGGGGGGTATATTTTAACATTTTATATTTTAAAATTGTGGCATGTTGTTTAAAAATTGATCATTATTGAAAGCAGCTCTTTGTCAGGAACCTCAGCAGTAACAGCAGAGTGTTCTGGAATAGGCACAAGCACTGACCTTGGGGAGCCAAACATAGAGCTGGGTGCCACACATTTCATTCAATGACACTTTCCCTATATTTTACTTATTTTGACTGAGAAATGTTTTATTGACGGGCGGCACGGTGGTGTAGTGGTTAGTACTGTCGCCTCACAGCAAGAAGGTCCTGGGTTCGAGCCCCGGGGCCGGCGAGGGCCTTTCTGTGCGGAGTTTGCATGTTCTCCCCGTGTCCGCGTGGGTTTCCTCCGGGTGCTCCGGTTTCCCCCACAGTCCAAAGACATGCAGGTTAGGTTAACTGGTGACTCTAAATTGACCGTAGGTGTGAATGTGAGTGTGAATGGTTGTCTGTGTCTATGTGTCAGCCCTGTGATGACCTGGCGACTTGTCCAGGGTGTACCCCGCCTTTCGCCCATAGTCAGCTGGGATAGGCTCCAGCTTGCCTGCGACCCTGTAGAAGGATAAAGCGGCTAGAGATAATGAGATGAGATGAGATGTTTTATTGACAATTTTGATAACCTTTCACTTTTAATCCAGGTCTGTAGTGTGTAATGTTCTCGGCTGTGTTTTTGTTTGAAAATGTTTTCCAAATTGTAGCTGTGTTTAATTCATATCCAGAGAAATATATATTCCAATATAATATACTCAGCATAAACATTTTAAATAGATTCTATATTTTTGGTCCATCCATGACATATTACTAAAGTAGCCTATTTACTGTTGTTGATGTGGGTCACTTGCTGTTAGCCAATTCACTTTCTCATACCAGGAGAGCTGAAAGGAACGAGTATTATTCCCTACCTTTTTCACCAAGTCAGTTTGAGGCATTGGTCTACCCTGCTCTTTAATTTTAATTTTTTCCTCGAAAGGAAGACTGGTAAATGGCTTCGCCAAAATTAAATCAACAATGCTTGGCATCCGTGCGCAGCTTTCTTGCTAGCTGACTAGCCCCCTCAAGTTCAAGTTCAGTCACTCAAATAAACAAAATTTCTGGAACTAAGATAGCAAACTTGACAACACTATATTTACACTTTATTTACAATGAAAATATATACAAACTAAAAAAGCTGGTAGAAACTGTATGTAATGAATGAAATCGAAATGTAAGCTGATCTCTTACAATACACCACACCACTTGCGAATCCGCATGGGACTGAACTGGGATTCACCGCTGCCTGTCTATATTTGAAACAAGCTGTCAATCAAAGAAAATATCCGGCCGCTTTTACCAGTCTCCTCGCGGAAAGCTTTGCCATGTCCCTCCCACTGTGAGGCTCGGAGTCCGTGGGCGGGCATTTTCGCAGTATTTGTCCAATAACCGTCTTGCGTTTTGATATTGACAAGCGCATAGCTCCCAAATGCCATTGAAGTCCACTGAGGCTGGGAGTCCGTGGGACTCCGTGGGCGGGCATTTTCGCAGTATTTGTCCAATAATCGTCTTGCATTTTGATATTGACAAGCGCATAGCTCCCAAATGCCATTGAAGTCCACTGAGTCTGGGCTGCATCGCGCTGTCACGAGGGGGAAAAACTCATGCACACATTAGGCGAACTGGGGAAAGTTATAACGGAATGATTTTGCACTGTAGTTGGGTTGAGCACATATATTTCTATGATTCTGGATCTGAAATAGCAATGTTATAAGGTCGGCTATAACATAAGCCTAGTGCAATTCATCCTACATGATGTTCGTCATTTTTAGAGGAGGCTGAGCCTCCCTCGTTGTCTTAGAGCAATCGCCCGTGATAGTAACATAGCTAAACATCACATAATACTGACTAAAAATTAATTTTGTCTAAATATGAATTCTTTTTCATTCGCAGGTCCTGGACCATTATGAGCAGGAAGGTTTCCAATTTTTGTCCAAGGTGTTTAACTCGTCTCATTCCTTCCTGGAAGATTTGACAGGTCTGACCCTGCTGCATCAGGAGACACAGGCTGCTGAAGTGAGTCTTCCTTGTTCTTGTTCTCGCCCTTCTGTCTCTAAGACCAGTATTCATCACAGCACCTGCATATCATTCTGAACACACACGTGTCTCTGAAAAATCATGAAGCATATTAGAGAGGCCAGCATTTCACAAAGATTTTGATAAATCCTTGACTAAAGGATTAAAGATGAGAGAAAACTGATCTCAACCAAGTCCAGTGGAAGATCCTTCACCCTGACATGAGTATATATGCTAAGTACAGGTAGTCGTCGACTTACGACCTATGCGACTTACGACCGATCGACTTTACGACCGTCTGGTTATGACTGGCAAGTGTTTCCTAGCTAAGCGTATGACAGTTTCCGGCCCAGCTCCCGGCAGCGCCTCTCGCCGCGTACAACAGTTTCCGCCCCAGCTCCCAGCAGCGCCTCTCGCTGCATGCAACAGTTTCCGCCCCAGCTCCAGGCACATGCGCAGTCTCTCTTGCGCTCCCTCGCGGACTCCATCATACAGTTTCCGCCCCAGCTCCTGGTTTATGAAACGAGCAAATGCTCCCGCCAGCCCAAGCGCTACAACAGCTGATGATGACGTAGACGACCCACAGCCAAGCACCAGTGATGCCAGCGGTCACTAAATTTTGTATTTTGCTATGTTTTACATTTGTATTTTGGTATGTTTCAAACTAAAATGTTTTCCATTTTTCACACCTGTATTTCGTATTTTTTGTTTTGCACATATTAAACAAATTGTACTGTACGCGGTGTTTGACTTAAACCAAATAATGAGCCAAGGTAATGAAATAAGAAAATGTTGATAAAATAAGACTTTAAGATGATTACAATATCATTACACATCACAATATACTTGCGTTCATTTAACATAGGCCGACTTACAACCAGATCGGTTTACGACCGGTCAGTCGTAACCAAACGCAGTCATAAGTCGACGACTACCTGTATTGGGGGGAAAAGAGCATAATGTATTTTAAGTATTTAGAACCTCTACGAAGTCGAAGTTGAAATGGAACTACGAATTGCTGTTTTTGCTAAATGTGTTGAAAGACCTTGAAAAGTGACAGATTTGTGATATAATGGAACGTGTAGACCTTACAGAGGAATGACAGCAGAAATGCTAGAAATGTATAGTATGGCATTTACAGTCATGTCTACATGGCCTTCGTTTTTCATTTTGAGAACTTTAAAGGTGGGGAGTAAAATCTGGTGTTCAACTATCCAATGAACTATGGCCTAAACATGTTGTCTTAATACGTTTTTTACTATGTTTTTTTTTTTGTTTGCTTTTGTTTATACTTTGAGTTGAGTTATATATTGAGTTGTAGGTCCTCATGAGTTGTGCTTTGTCACCTGGTAACCAGATGGAGGTTTGAAAGCGTGGGAAAGTCTTTATACTACTCTACAAACATGTTGTACCATTTTCTATGAGCTTCCACATGACAAATGACAATTAGCTTTTCTGCTGAGGTTTTACAAGTACGCACTCATTCTGTGGTTCGTTGCTCACTTCAAAATGCTAATACAGGAAGTGTGTATGCTGTCACGACAGGTGTGACTGTAAACCTTAATCAGGATTTTGGATAAATGTTGTTTACTATACTATACCAGGACAGATATTTACACAAAATTACAATTTCATACAATACTTTTATGTCTATTTTGGGGAAACCATGCCCTAATGGTTAGAGAAGCAGGTTTAGGACCAAAAGGTCGCTAGTTCGATTCCCTGGATGAGCAGGAATGGCTGAAGTGCCCTTGAGAAAGGCACCTAACCCCCACCTGCTCCCCAGGATCCTCTGGGTATGTTGTATGTCATTCTGGATGAGAGCCTCTGCTAAATGCCTGTAATGTATTTTTAACTTCATAAATATTCTAGCAGTTTTAATAATAAAAAATCATGCTAGAACATAAGCAGAACTCTAGACCACTAGATTTGGTAGCTTTGGGTGTGTGTGTGTGTGTGTGTGTGTGTGTGTGTAGGCCTAGAAATTCATATATTTTTTCACCAGCCAGCCGGACTAGTTACCTTCCAAAGTAACTCGCCAAACAGAAAATCAACTAGCCAAAATTTGTTCATGTATGAATTTTACTTCTGTCAAAAATAACACAAAAGAGAGTAGTTACCATTGTTCATGACTAATGTGCGTTTATTTCAAGACCCGAGTATTTTGATACTGTTGTTAAATACATAAATGAAAACAACACAGAGCACCATAATATAATATCAACAAATAATATATTGGAAAACTTGGCAACTTGGTGTATGAGTATTGAAAACAAATATACTTACTATCATGACTATAGCACCCAAAATATGTCCAACATGCTTTCTGTATTTAACCATTATGAGAGAGAAAGCATTAGGAGCTTCATATTGACTAGGAATCAACTTGAAAAAAAATAATTATTCCATAAAAATCGTATCGCAGCCAAGACCTACCCTGCTCCCGCGTTTGCTTATAAGTCCTTTGTCATTTCTCCTTTTCGTACGCTTTATCGGCGGCCTTTTTCTCCTCTTGACCGAGGTCGTTTTGTCCCCGTCTCTGGCAGTTTCTGTACACCTTTCAGAAAATTCCATATCACAACATAGCTTTGGCAGATGTAGATGTAAACAACAACAAAAACACGTGTTTAAATGGGCGATAATGTGGCCCCATCTATTGAATTTGATAACGTGATTACTGCGATATTCAACGAGATGTGTTATATGCATGCACAGTAGTGAAAAAACCGACAGCCTGACTCGTACACGATCTCGTCTCGTCTCGTCTTCATCTGCTTTATCCGGGACCGGGTCGCGGAGGCAGCAGTCTGAGCATGGAAGCCCAAACTTCCCTTTCCCCAGACACCTCAGCCAGCTCCTCGGGAAGAACACCGAGGCGTTCCCAGGCCAGCCGAGAGACATGGTCCCTCCAGCGTGTCCTGGGTCTTCCCCGGGGCCTCCTCCCGGGGGGACATGCCTGGAACACCACCCCAGGGAGGCATTCAGGAGGCATCCGAAAGAGATGCCCGAGCCACCTCAGCTGATTCCTCTCGATGTGGAGGAGCAGCGGCTCTACTCCGAGCTCCTCCCGAGTGACTGTGCTTCTCACCCTATCTCTAAGGGAGAGCCCAGCCACCCTGCGAAAGAAACTCATTTCGGCCGCTTGTATCCGCGATCTTGTTCTTTCGGTCATTACCCAAAGCTCATGACCATAGGTAAGAGTCGGAATGTAGATCGACCAGTAAATCGAGAGCTTCACCTTTTGGCTCAGCTCCTTCTTCACCACGACGGATCGGTAAAGCGACAGCATCACTGCGGAGGCTGCACCGATCCGCCTGTCGATCTCACACTCTATCCTTCCCTCACTCATGAACAAGATCCCAAGATACTTAAACTCCTCCACTTCAGGCAGGACTTCTCCACCAACCTGGAGAGGGCAAGCCACCCTTTTCCAGTCGAGAACCATGGCCTCGGACTTGGAGGTGCTGATTCTCATCCCAGCCGCTTCACACTCAACTGCAAACTGCCCCAGTGCATGCTGAAGGTCCTGGCTTGAAGAAGCCAACAGGACAACATCATCCGCAAAAAGCAGAGATGAAATCCTATGGTTCCCAAACAGGATTCCTTCCAGCCCTTGGCTGCACCTAGAAATTCTGTCCATAAAAATTATGAACAGAACCGGTGACAAAGGGCAGCCCTGTCAGAGTCCAACATGCACTGGGAATAGGTCTGACTTACTGCCGGCAATGCGAACCAAACTCCTGCTCTGTTCATACAGGGACCGGACAGCCCTTAGCAAAGAGCCCCGAACCCCATACTCCCGAAGCACCCCCCACAGAATACCATGAGGGACACGGTCGAATGCCTTCTCCAGATCCACAAAGCACATGTGGACTGGTTGGGCAAACTCCCATGAACCTTCAAGCACCCTATGAAGGGTATAGAGCTGGTCCAGTGTTCCACGACCAGGACGAAAACCGCATTGTTCCTCCTGGATCCGAGGTTCGACTATTGGCCGAATTCTCCTCTCTAGTACCCTGGAGTAAACCTTCCCTGGGAGGCTGAGAAGTGTGATTCCCCTATAATTGGAGCACGCTCTCCGGTCCCCTTTCTTAAAAAGAGGGACCACCACCCCAGTCTGCCACTCCAGAGGCACTGTCCCCGACTGCCACGCGATGCTGCAGAGGCGTGTCAGCCAAGACAGTCCCACAACATCCAGAGACTTGAGATACTCAGGGCGGATCTCATCCACCCCCGGTGCCCTGCCACTGAGGAGCTTGAAAACCACCTCAGTGACTTTGGCTTGGGTAATGGACGGGTCCACCTCTGAGTCATCAGCCTCCGCTTCCTCAATGGAAGACGTGACGGTGGGATTGAGGAGATCCTCGAAGTATTCCTTCCACTGCCCGACAATGTCCCCAGTCGAGGTCAACAGCTCCCCACCCACACTGTAAACAGTGTTGGCAGAGTACTGCTTCCCCCTCCTGAGGCGCCGGACGGTTTGCCAGAATTTCTTCGAGGCCGACCGATAGTCCTCCTCCATGGCCTCTCCGAACTCCTCCCAGTTCCGAGTTTTTGCCTCCGAAACTGCCTGAGCTGCGGCACGCCTGGCCTGCCGATACCCGTCAGCTGCCTCCGGAGTCCCGGAGGCCAACATGGCCCGATAGGACTCCTTCAGCTTGACGGCGTCCCTTACTTCCGGTGTCCACCACCGGGTTCAGGGATTCCTGCCACGACAGGCACCGGAGACCTTGCGGCCACAGCTCCGAACAGCTACATCTACGATGGAGTTAGAGAACATGGTCCACTCAAACTCGATGTCCCCCGACTCCCTCGGAAGCTGGGAGAAGCTCTCCCGGAGGTGGGAGTTAAAGACCTCCCCGACAGAGTGCTCGGCCAGACGTTCCCAACAGACCCTCACCATACGTTTGGGCCTGCCAGGTCTGTCCGGCTTCCTCCTCTGCCAGCGGATCCAACTCACCACCAGGTGGTGATCAGTTGACAGCTCAGCCCCTCTCTTCACCCGAGTGTCCAAGACATAGGGCCGGAGATCTGATGAAACGACAACAAAGTCGATCATCGACCTCCGACCTAAGGTGTCCTGGTGCCACGTGCACTTATGGACACCCCTATGCTCGAACATAGTGTTCGTTATGGACAAACCGTGACTAGCACAGAAGTCCAATAACAAAACACCACTCGGGTTCAGATCGGGGAGACTGTTCCTCCTAATCACACCCCTCCAGGTGTCACCGTCGTCGCCCACGTGAGCGTTGAAGTCCCCCAGTAGAACAATGGAGTCCCCAGTCTGAGCACTTCTCAGTACCTCTCCCAGAGACTCCAAGAAGGCCAGATACTCTATACTGCTATTCGGCCCATAGGCACAAACAACAGCAAGAGCCCTCTCCCTGACCCGAAGGTGTAGAGAGGTGACCCTCTCGTTCACTGGGGTAAACTCCAACACATGGCGGCTGAGCTGGGGAGCTATAAGCAAGCCCACACCAGCCCGCTGCCGCTCACCATGGGCAACTCCAGAGAAGTGGAGAGTCCAGCCCCTCTCGAGGAGCTGGGTTTCGGAGCCCAAGCTGTGCGTGGAGGTGAGCCTGACTATCTCTAGCTGGTACCTCTCAACCTCCCGCACAAGCTCAGGCTCTTTCCCCCCCCAGCGAAGTGACATTCCATGTCCCAACAGCTAGCCGCTGTGTTCAGGGATCAGGTCGTCGAGGCCCCTGCCTTCGACTGCTGCCTAATCCACACTGCACCAGCCCCCTACGGCTACCTCTGTGGGTGGGGAACCCACAGGAGGTCAGGCCCACGTCACCGCTTCGGGCTGAGCTCGGCCGAGCCCCGTAGGCAAAGGCCCGGCTACCAAGCGCTCGCATATGAGCCCCAACCCCAGGCCTGGCTCCAGGGTGGGGCCCTGGCTGCACCATACCGGGCGACGTCACGGTCCTTGATTTTATTTTATCCATAAAGGTTTTGGTGAACTGCTCTTGGTCTGGCCTGTCACCTAGGACCTGTCTGCCTTGGGAGACCCTAACAGGGGCGTAATGCCCCCGACAACATAGCTCCTAGGCTCATTCAAGCACACAAACCCCTCCACCACTATAAGGTGCCAGTTCTAGGAGGGGCTCGTACACGATGTGATTCGGAATTGTTCGGTATTTTCCGTCCTGCCGATAAACACATCGATGAACACAGACATGGCACGCACTTAATATGTGGCGGCTTTAGTTGATGGTGTGTCGAATCTTCGCTTCATATATATTTTTTTATTTTCAACTCACCAGCCGGGCTGGCTAGTGACAGGAATTACCCTCCAAATGACAAATTAAGTCGCCTCGGACGACCGGACCACCACAAATTTCAAGCCGTGGATATAAAAAGTGTACACACCCCGTTAAAATGATATAGGTTTTCTGATGTAAAAAATAAATAAATAAAAGAGACCACGATAAATAATTTCAAAACTTTTCCCACCTTTAATGTGATCTATAGCCCGTACAATTCAATTGAAAAACAAACAACTCTGTTAGGGGGGAAAAACATAAAAAACATGCAATAAGCTGGTTGCATAAGTGTGCACACCCTTAAACTAATACTTTTGTTGAAGCACCTTTTGATTTAATTACAGCATTTAGTTTTTTTGGGTCGGAGTCTATCAGCCTGACACGTCTAGACTTGGCAGTATTTGCCCACTCTTCCTTGCAAAAGCATTCCAAATCTGTCAGATTGCGAGGGCATCTCTTGTGCACAGCTCTCTTCAGGTCACCCCACAGATTTTCAATTGGATTTAGGTCTGGGCTCTGGCTGGGCCGTTCCAAAACTTTTTTGGGGTTATTGTCGTGCTGAAAGATGAAATTCCTCTTCAGCTTTCTAGCAGACACCTGAAGGTTTTGGGCCAAATTGACTGGTATTTAGAACTGTTCATAATTCCCTCCACCTTGACTAAAGCCCCTGTTCCAGCTGAAGAAAAACAACCCCAAAACATGATGCTGCCACCACCATGCTTCACCGTAGGTATGGTGTTCTTTTGGTGACGTGGAGTGTTGTTTTTGTGCCAAACATACCTTTTGGAATTGTGGCTAAAAAGCTCAACCTTGGTTTCATCAGACCGTAACACATTTTCCCACGTGCTTTTGGGAGAGTTGATGTATTTTTTTGTAAAATTTAGCTGGGCCTGGATGTTTTTCTTTGACCCTACCTCATAGTCCAGACATATGGAGAGATTGTCACATGTAGTACACAACCAGTACTTTGTCAGAAATTCCTGCAGCTCCTTAAGTGTTGCTGTAGGCCTCTCGGCGGCCTCCCTGACCAGTTTTCGTCTTGTCTTTTCATCAATTTTGGAGGGACGTCCAGTTCTCGGTAATGTCACTGTTTGCGGAGCGCAAGGCTCGTCGTATGCCCTTCAAATAATGCGCGCAGTAGGCTATTGATGTTTTATTATGAGCCATGTACAGTATGTCGCCTAATGTTTTTTTGTTTCTGAGTTACATGTTCGTTTGAAGGACTTAATGTACAAACTAACATAGTTGCACCCCGTAGTGTTGAAATTGGTAAACACAGTGCATTCAGTGAGGTTTGCACCGCCCTCCTTTTATTTCTGACTCTTCCTGTCACCGTTGCAACCTCTGAGCGCTCATTCGTATGCCCTTCAAATAATGTGCGCAGTATAGGCTATTGATGTTTTATTATGAGCCATGTACAGTATCCTAATGTTTTTTGTTTCTGAGTTACATGTTCGTTTGAAGGACTTGATGTACTAAATAACATAGTTGCACCCGGTAGTGTTGAAATTGGTAAACACCGCAGTTGCGGACATTTTGTAGCCTAAAATGATGTTATGATAAGCTTTAATAAAGGGCCCGGTCATTTGCCCCGCCCCCGGCCCGGCTCTGACTTGTTCCGCCACTGTCACTGATGTCACTGTTTGCGCTGCTTAACGACATCACGTGACGTCCACCCACTTTCGCTAACTCCACCCAATGTGTCCACCCACTTCCAGCCAGCACGGTTCGGCGCGGTTGTAGTCGAAATGCAACTCCAACAGCCCCGCTCAGCTCGACTCAGCTCGACTCGGCACGGCACGGCTCAGCTGCGTTTGTAGTGGAAAAGCGGCATTAGAAGTTACCCCGGGGTCCTTTGTGACCTCGCTGACTATTACACGCCTTGCTCTTGAAGTGTTCTTTGTTGGTCGACCACTCCTGGGGAGGGTAACAATGGTCTTGAATTTCCTCCATTTGTACACAATCTGTCTGACTGTGGATTGGTGGAGTCCACACTTTTTACAGATGGTTTTGTAACCTTTTCCAGCCTGATGAGCATCAACAATGCTTTTTCTGAGGTCCTCAGAAATCTCCTTTGTTTGTGCCATGATACACTTCCACAAACACATGTTGTGAAGATCAGACTTTGATAGATCCCTGTTCTTTAAATAAAACAGGCTGCCCACTCACACCTGATTGTCATCCCATTGATTGAAAACACCTGACTCTAATTTCACCTTCAAATTAACTGCTAATCCTAGAGGTTCACATACTTTTGCCACTCACAGATATGCAATTTTGGATCATTTTCCTCAATAAATAAATGACCAAGTACAATATTTTTGTCTCATTTGTTTAACTGGCTTCTCTTTATCTACTTTTAGGACTTGTGTGAAAATCTGATGATGTTTTAGGTCATATTTATGCAGAAATATAGAAAATTCTAAAGGGTTCACAAACTTTCAAGCACCACTGTATTTGGGGTTAATCAGAGTCATTTTAATTGATGGCAAGTGTGAACCCAAAAAGACTGAATGCTGTAATTTGTACTCTGAGCCCAGCCTGTTTAACTGTTTAAACTGGGAATGTGTCATGTTATAGAAGAATTTTTAGGATTTTCTGTTTTACATTGTCTTGAAGGTGAAATCTCATCTCATCTCATCTCATCATCTCTAGCCGCTTTATCCTTCTACAGGGTCGCAGGCAAGCTGGAGCCTATCCCAGCTGACTACGGGCGAAATGCGGGGTACACCCTGGACAAGTCGCCAGGTCATCACAGGGCTGACACATAGACACAGACACCCATTCACACTCACATTCACACCTACGGTCAATTTAGAGTCACCAGTTAACCTAACCTGCATGTCTTTGGACTGTGGGGGAAACCGGAGCATCCGGAGGAAACCCACGCGGACACGGGGAGAACATGCAAACTCCACACAGAAAGGCCCTCGCCGGCCCCGGGGCTCGAACCCAGGACCTTCTTGCTGTGAGGCGACAGCGCTAACCACTACACCACCGTGCCGCCCCTGATATTATTATTATTATTATTATTATTATTACAGCAATAATAATAATATGAGAGCTGGATACAGACTTGCAAAGAACATGAAGCCCATTAACCATCTACTGTTCATGGATGATCTGAAGTTGTATGGAGATAGCAAAGACCAAATAGACTTACTTGTTCAAGTGGTAAGGATTTTCTTGCAAGACATCAGGTTGTTATTTGGGCTAGAAAAATGTGCTGTCCTAGAAATGAGAAGAGGAAGCAACATTGGCAGCAGTGGAATAGACCTACCAGATGACCAGCACATCAGAGAAGTTGAAGAGGAAGGCTACAAATACCTTGGCATTCTACAGTTGGACCAGACTCTTAACACCAAGATGAAAGGCAAGATAACATCAAAGTATGTGAGGAGAGTAAAGAAGCTGTGCAAATCCAAACTGAATGGAGGAAATATGATCAGTATCATCAATGCTTGGGCTGTAGGCATAGTACACTACAGTGCAGGTATTGTGGATTGGACAATGGAAGAGCTAGTCAGCATGGATAGAAGAACTAGGAAAATCTTGACAGTGAATGGATGTCTGCACACCAGAAGTACCTGTACCTGCTGAGGAAGGAAGGAGGAAGAGGACTGATCAGCATTGAGGAGTGCGTAAGGATAGAAAGCAAATCCTTACATGGCTATCTCAGAGAGAGCACAGGATGGATGCTTCATGCTGCTTTGAAAAAGGTCATAGTTGAAGAAGAGAATCTCCAGGACTATCAGAAGAGAAAGCAAGAGGAGAAAATCAGGAACTGGAAGGAGAAAGCCCTGCATGGAGAGTTTGTGCAACAAACAGCAGATGTAGCTGGAGAAGTTTCCTGGAGATGGCTTAGGAATGTGTTTTTTTGAAGAAGGAGGAGACAGAAGGATTGATCCTAGCTGCTCAAGAACAAGCTTTAAGAACAAACTTGATCAAGTACAGCATAGATAAGACCTCAGAGACACCACTGTGTAGACTGTGTGGAGACTCCACTGAAACAGTATGACACATTGTCAGTGGATGCAAGAAGCTTGTTCAGACAGAGTACAGGAAGCGCCATGACAAGGTGGCCCTGTGGGTACACTGGGAGATGTGTAGAAAGTACGGGATAGAGTGTACCAACAAGTGGTATGACCATCAACCCTTGGTAGTTGCAGAGAATGGAGATGTCAGAGTTACCTGGGACATGGCTATCTACACAGATAAGACGCTGAAGCACAATTGACTGAATATTGCTTGAGTGCAAAAAGATACACAGGAGTGGACACTAATTAACAGCTGTATCAGCGGATCAGAATATCAAGACTGAGGAAGAGAAGGTGGATAGATATCAGGAACTAGCATTCAAAATCAAGAGAATTCACAGAGCCTCGAAAGTGACAGTGATGCCCATCATGATTGGTGCACTTCGAACCATCTCAAAAATGAAAAGATCTTGTATGGGAAGGTAAAGCTACCTGACATCACTGAAAGTGCACAGTTGTCGGCCATCCTCGGAACAGCTCATGTGTTGCAGAACGTGTTGTGTCTCTAAGTTGCAGGAAGTAGCCGAGACATGGCTTAGAACAGTGTTTCTCAACCACTGGGCTGCAGCTCATTAGTGGGCCGTGAAGCATCATCTAGTGGGCCACGAATGTTTTTCAAGTTTGAAGCCAAATACTAAATAGTTCAGGATGTCGTAGTGTCCCGAATCCGGTAGCTGGTTTGCTGTACACTTTGCAAGTGGAATAAATACGTTTGTGGGTAAATTAAGAACAACAAGCTTTTATTTTGTCACTTTCCTCCTCTACATTTAACACACACACACACACACACACACACACACACACACACACACACACACACACACACAGAGAGAGAGAGCAGGCTGAATAAATAAATACATTTGTGGGTAAATAATATAGATCTGTGATGCCTGCTGGAAGAGAAAAGCAGGGAGGATTGAGAATCGAGCGACTGTGGTTTGTTTACACCCGATACTAAAACTTGTAGCGTCCTAGCAACCATCGAAAAGACGCATACAAAAAGCCCAGAAACTCCTATTTACCCAGGCAAAAACGATACAGGATTTATCTTGTAGTGTCCTGATCCCCAGATCTTTAACTCAGCCACATATAAAAAGTCATACGCCGCCATGCTCTTCCAGATTTTCATCTGTTTGTCCGTGTAGAATGATGTCTGCAGCACTAGGTAGATTGAGATGTCGAGGAACTCAATGGATGGATAATTTTCCAACTCATAATGAATGAATGACTTTATTTAAAGATGATAAGCTGATCAGTAGAGCTGGTGGGGTCGTGCATGTACAAGACAATAATGTCAATACAAATAATTATGAATCCAAAAGACTAAAAATGTACACAATCTTTAAAAAAAAAAACTTAAATCTGTTGATTATCTGTTAATTATCTCCACATTAAGTTAATTAATAGTATGCGTAGCTATTGTCTTTGTATTTAGTTCTGACTACAATAGGATCAAAATTTATTCGACTAATGTCAAATTTATCTAGTAAATTTTTCTTTCAGTAGAAAAGTTCTTCTTTATTAGCGTGTAAGGATCTCATCCCATTGAATGGTTTCTATATCCACTTCTTGGTTTTAATAACTTGCTTGTTTGCTGAACACAAACACGGCAATAAGTTCTTGTGTTAATGGACCAGACTCCACTTTTGGATCATTTTGACTGAGAATGCCCTGCATGCATGGTTTGATGTTGGCTTCTGGCACATGCATACAGTTTTAAATGCAATATCTACAATTAAAAACAGTTTGTTTTTATTGCACTTATTTAATTCCTGGGCTCCCATCTGTAACACGGGTGCATCCCATTAATACACTTTACAATAGATTATTAGATTCTGATAAAATAGGTGAGCCAAAATAGTTGGGGATCGTTTTTAATGGGCCCCGACTCGTTACAAGTATGAATAGGTGGGCCTTAAAGTAGAAAAGGTTGAGAACCCCTGGCTTAGAAGACAAAATAGAACATCAAAGAACTGGAGAAAATCGCATAATAATCTCATCTCATTATCTCTAGCCGCTTTATCCTGTTCTACAGGGTCGCAGGCAAGCTGAAGCCTATCCCAGCTAACTACAGGCGAAAGGCGGGGTACACCCTGGACAAGTCGTCAGGTCATCACAGGGCTGACACATAGACACAGACAACCATTCACACTCACATTCACACTCACATTCACACCTACAGTCAATTTAGAGTCACCAGTTAACCTAACCTGCATGGCTTTGGACTGTGGGGGAAACCGGAGCACCCGGAGGAAACCCACACGGGGAGAACATGCAAACTCCGCACAGAAAGGCCCTCGCCGGCCACGGGGCTTGAACCCGGACCTTCTTGCTGTGAGGCGACAGCGCTAACCACTACACCACCGTGCCGCCCTCGCATAATAATAATAGGCTTCTTCTGAGGCCCATTACTTGGAAAAAAAAAGGGGCAAATTAAATGAATTAATTATTAAAATATAATTCCAGTATCATAAATAAACACGTAAACAAACAAATAATAAACATAAATGGTTATAATTTGTTTGGGTTTTTTTAAACTACATTTGTTTTAATTGTTTTAATTCTGTGTGTGTTTGATGTTTTTGTAACATCTGTTGTTAGATTGTAATGTTACCTTTGGTACAAAGTAATGACTGTGAGTATATACAGGGACAAGTTCACACTCTGAAGTGATGAACCCGACGCAGGTCACGTTGAAAAAAGGAGCACCGTTTTCACTTTGGGAGCTTTGGAGCGGTTATTTTTGAAGGGAACCGAAGGGGATGGACACAAGATTGATTTTGTCTGTTGTTTTTATGCTGAATGAAAGAAGGGTGGCAACAGCCAGCTGTATAGTAGTAGTATCCAGTATTTGATTATACTGCTGCGGGGGTCCCTGACACAGGGGTAGGCAGCAGTCGGCGAGTCTTCACACCGCGTTTCCAGGCAGCTCTGTCCAGCGGGTCCACACTGGTGAGGCCGCACACTTTGATGTCCTTCTTGACACACTCCATCCAAGATTTCCTCAGTCTACCATGACCTCTGTTGCCTGGCAACTGCAACTTGGTGATGGTGTTGATGCAGCCACTAGCTCATTCAACATGTCCGTACCACCGGAGTCGGCGTGACCGCAGCACTGAGGTGATGTCCTCCACACCAAGTCTAGCATGTAGGGTTGCTGAAGGTGTCTCATCCTGGGGTTTGACGCCGCAGATCCATTTAATCATGGATCTGTCGTTGCGGCGCAATCGCTGGAGATCCAAGGCAGTAGGGGCCCAAGTTTCACTCCCATGGGGCATGGCTGATCGCACGCAGGAGTAAAACACCTTGCCACGGGTTTTGAAGGGTAAGTGCCTGGAGGTTAGGATGGGTAGGAGCTTCTTAATATGTATTATAACTGAATTCGAACTAAAATGAATAAAAGAACTGAAAGTCATGCTTTTGCTCGTACAACCCCGATTCCAAAAAAGTTGGGACAAAGTACAAATTCTAAATAAAAACAGAATGCAATAATTTACAAATCTCAAAAACTGATATTGTATTCACAATAGAACATAGACAACATATCAAATGTCGAAAGTGAGACATTTTGAAATTTCATGCCAAATATTGGCTCATTTGAAATTTCATGACAGCAACACATCTCAAAAAAGTTGGGACAGGGGCAATAAGAGGCTGGAAAAGTTAAAGGTACAAAAAAGGAACAGATGGAGGACCAAATTGCAACTCATTAGGTCAATTGGCAATAGGTCATTAACATGACTCGGTATAAAAAGAGCATCTTGGAGTGGCAGCGGCTCTCAGAAGTAAAGATGGGAAGAGGATCACCAATCCCCCTAATTCTGCGCCGACAAATAGTGGAGCAATATCAGAAAGGAGTTCGACAGTGTAAAATTGCAAAGAGTTTGAACATATCATCATCTACAGTGCATAATATCATCAAAAGATTCAGAGAATCTGGAAGAATCTCTGTGCGTAAGGGTCAAGGCTGGAAAACCATACTGGGTGCCCGTGATCTTCGGGCCCTTAGACGGCACTGCATCACATACAGGCATGCTTCTGTATTGGAAATCACAAAATGGGCTCAGGAATATTTCCAGAGAACATTATCTGTGAACACAATTCACCGTGCCATCCGCCGTTGCCAGCTAAAACTCTATAGTTCAAAGAAGAAGCCGCATCTAAACATGATCCAGAAGCGCAGACGTCTTCTCTGGGCCAAGGCTCATTTAAAATGGACTGTGGCAAAGTGGAAAACTGTTCTGTGGTCAGACGAATCAAAATGTGAAGTTCTTTATGGAAATCAGGGACGCCGTGTCATTCGGACTAAAGAGGAGAAGGACGATCCAAGTTGTTATCAGTGCTCAGTTCAGAAGCCTGCATCTCTGATGGTATGTGGTTGCATTAGTGCGTGTGGCATGGGCAGCTTACACATCTGGAAAGACACCATCAATGCTGAAAGGTATATCCAGGTTCTAGAGCAACATATGCTCCCATCCAGACGACGTCTCTTTCAGGGAAGACCTTGCATTTTCCAGCATGACAATGCCAAACCACATACTGCATCAATTACAGCATCATGGCTGCGTAGAAGAAGGGTCCGGGTACTGAACTGGCCAGCCTGCAGTCCAGATCTTTCACCCATAGAAAACATTTGGCGCATCATAAAACAGAAGATACGACAAAAAAGACCCAAGACAGTTGAGCAACTAGAATCCTACATTAGACAAGAATGGGTTAACATTCCTATCCCTAAACTTGAGCAACTTGTCTCCTCAGTCCCCAGACGTTTACAGACTGTTGTAAAGAGAAAAGGGGATGTCTCACAGTGGTAAACATGGCCTTGTCCCAACTTTTTTGAGATGTGTTGTTGTCGTGAAATTTAAAATCACCTAATTTTTCTCTTTAAATGATACATTTTCTCAGTTTAAACATTTGATATGTCATCTATGTTCTATTCTGAATAAAATATGGAATTTTGAAACTTCCACATCATTGCATTCCGTTTTTATTTACAATTTGTACTTTGTCCCAACTTTTTTGGAATCGGGGTTGTAAAATGTAGGTTTTGTGTTTTTTATCGCTTCCTCAGGTAACAGCCTGCTTATGCACTTGTTAGTTCATGCGACCATAAGGCCGATGAGCTGTTACCATGGCGTGGAGTCTGTCGTTCGTCCCTCGTCCACAATTCAGTTAAATCGTATCCCCTCCATCAGTTCTTCACGGATTTCTGTTCCGATTGTTTTGTTTGAAAGAACTCATCACTCCGCACAAAACCTGGTCATTTTTTTGGCAAATTTTTTGCTAACGAGTTAGTAATTAGGCCAAATTAACAAATTTTCCAGGCTTCTCACTAGAATTGTATCTCCTCTCTCATTTCTCATATGATTTCAGTTCTGATCGCCGTTTTTGGTAGATTGTCCCGCGGGGAACAAAACTTGGTCAATTGTTTGTTTGTTGAATTTGTTTACAACTTTGTTTATTTTCAGTTAAATCGTATCTCCTCCGTCAATTCTCAATGGATTTCAGTTCTGATTGTTTCGTTTGAAAGAACGAGACCTTCTACACAAAACTTGGTCATTGTATTGTCACATTTTTGTGAACAAATTAGTAATTAGGTCAACTTCATGAATTTTAGGACTTCTCATTAGAATTGTATCTCCTCTCGCAGTTCTTGCCCGATTCCGGTTCTTATCAATGTTTTGGGTAGAAGAAGAACAACAACTTTATTCATCACACACTTGTGAAATTCCTCTCTGCATTTAACCCATCTCAAGCAGTGAACACACACATGCGAGCAATGAGCGCACACACATACCCAGAGCAGTGGGCAGCCATGCTAACAGCGCCCGGGGAGTAGTTGCGAGTTAGGTGCCTCACTCAAGGGCACCTCAGCCCAAGGCCGTCCCATATTAACCTAACCGCATGTCTTTGGACTGTGGGGGGAAACTGGAGCACCCAGAGGAAACCCACATAGATGCAGGGAGAACATGCAAACTCCACACAGAAAGGCCCCCGTCGGCCGCTGGACTCGAACCCAGCACCTTCTTGCTGTGAGGTGACTGTGCTAACCACTACACCACCGTGCTGTAGATCTTCCCTCAGGGAACAAAACTTGGTCATTTGTTGATTTTCTTGTCGTAAATAATTTGTTTATAACTTTGTTTATTTTCAGTTAAATGGTGTCTCCTCTCCGTTCTCAATGGATTTCAGTTCTGATTGTTTCATTTGAAAGAACTAGTCCTTCTGCACAAAACTTGGTCATTGTATTGTCAATTTTTTGCTAACAAATTAGTAATTAGGTCAACTTAACGCATTTTCCTTCTGACTCGAATAGTATCTCCCGTCTCATTTACAGGGATGTGATTTTTCCGCGAATTCGCGGAATTCCGCTTTTTTCACCTCAAAACTTGAAGAAAAATTTTTTTCCGATTTTTCCCTCATTCACATTCGTATCCTATTCGTTCCGACTTTGTTTGAAAGATGGCAGCCTCGGATTTGCATCTTTACGCCTCGATCACGGAGGCTGCCATCTTTCAACTCCTTGTTTGAAGCGAGCTTACGTACAGCTATCTAACAAGCGCGTTCATTGGTTGTTACAGAGCGATGAGCCAATCACGTACCTCGCTTCATGTCAATGACGTAATTGCGTAAATGACGTAATTACGTCAATGAGATGAAATGAGGTACGTGATTGGCTCATCGCTCTGTAACAACCAATGAACGCGCTTGTTAGATAGCTGTACGTAAGCTCACTTCAAACAAAGAGTTGAAAGATGGCAGCCTCCGTGATCGAGCGTAAAGATGCAAATCGAGTTAAAGAAATCGACAGAATAGTGAAAAAAAAGTTCCGCTGGGAATGGTTGGAGAAAAACCGCGGCTCGCCTCGGGGCGAATTACGTCACAAGGCGCGGGGCTAGCGGGCCCTGCTCGCGCTGGTTCTTTGGGGGTGTGTGTGAGTGAGAGAGAGTGTGTGTGTGTGAGTGAGAGAGAGTGTGTGTGTGTGTGTGAGTGAGAGAGAGAGAGTGTGTGTGTGTGTGTGTGTGTGAGAGAGAGAGAGAGAGAGTGTGAGTGAGAGTGAGAGAGTGTGTGTGAGAGTGAGAGTGTGTGTGAGAGTGAGTGAGTGTGTGTGTGAGAGTGTGTGTGTGTGAGCGAGTGTGTGTGTGCGAGCGAGAGTGTGTGTGTCAGAGTTGCATGTTGACCATTAAATTGGCTTGAATTTGTTAATCATGACAAGTTTTTTCTTGTGTGTTTGCTTACCATTTTAGTACAATTTTTAAGTCAGAAAACCCCAGAACCCAGGAGCTTCGGGGGGCTTCCCCCCTTGTCCCCCCACCAGGCCGCTGCCCTGGACCAGCTGGGGGCCTGCGGCCCCCAGACCCCCAGCTAAAATTTTCAGATAATTTCACCAGCCCCAAATCACATCCCTGCATTTATCATGCGAATTCAGTTCTGATCGATGTTTTGGGTCGATCTTCCATTGGGGAACAAAATTTAGTCCTTTGTTGATTTTCCTGTTGTAAACATTTTGTCGTGGAGGTTGGTCCTCTCTCACATCGTCACATTTCAGTTCTGGTCGTCATAGTTGTTTTGATGGCAGGCCAGATGAGCGACGTTCTTGACGTTCTGGTGTTTAACTCTGTACATTTCCAAGGTCAGACAAAAGTAAGCAGCAACTCTGAAATGATAAGTGGGGTCATTGTGAGGAAATCTTTCTTGCTTAGTCCATTTGTTCACTATTAAATTATGATACATTTTCTGTCTCAGTGATTGTGCAAAAATAAAGCTGGATTTGGTTTTATAAAATGATGTTTAAGTTTGTTCCAGATGGCTGTAGCGACCCCCTGCCGAGAAAGACACTTTGGAGTTCTCACTGTGAACGCTGTCGCTTTCAGATGGAACAGGATGTAGTCATGATCATTTCAGAGTGAACCACAGCCAGCGTCTGTCTATGATTTTAACCAGTTACACGTCCTCGTTTGATGTCAGATTCAAAGTCGACTTTAAAGTGCGTATTGTCTTGTCAAACTTTGAGTCTTTTGAGATGGCTCGTTTCCATGTGCTGACAAATGTGGGAATTCATTTTTCTAAAGGGACCGGAGTATTTATGGCTCAGTATCGGCTGTTGCCGATTGTGAATGAGACCTTTGTTAGGTCAAACCGTGAGTGTGAGAGTTCAGATTTTCTCAGCGTTGCCTTTACTTGAGCATGTAGTCCTAGCAGTCTGCTTCCTGATTAAACATAACCCATGGGAGCCACACAATACTGTACGCATGATTGTAGTTCAGATTTCAAATGAACAGAAATAATGCAGCTATTCATTATGCTGCTCCAGGTGTTTGATAATACACCCTGGCTAATTGCTCTATGTGTCTGAGTCATTCTAACATCTGACACTTGATTATGAGACAAAACTGCATGAATACATGCGTACAGCAGACTCGTTGTACTCTAGGACAGCAGTTGATCTATCATAAGGTCTAATTTTGTGTTCTCGCCGCCTGTAAGAGACCGAGACGAGGAGAGAAAGACAATCAGGACACAATGTGCTTCTGGCATTATGGCTTTGGATTGTTTGACTGGCTGTAACAGGGCAATAAAACAAACAATCCGTGCATTATTAAAATAAAGGACGTCTATCGAGTGGCCTTAGTACAGTACAGAGACGAATTTTACATTTAATCTTGATGTGTCAAGAAAAGTGATGTAGTGAAGTAGAAAACGTATGTTGGGCTTTAATCCTGGAAAATGTTTTGCTTGTTCAACGTAGAGGAGCCTTCCTATTTTACTGTCATGAAAAACCATTCATATTGCTTAAAATAAAAAGTAGTGTTATGCAATTTTCCAGGCTGACTCATGTAATCGTACCATAGCAGCAAATTCTTTCGCTTAATTTAGGTCAGAGGATGATTATGACACAGACCGTACATCAAAACTAAACTTAGTCTAATTTATGTTCAGGAAAAATATCCATCCATTATCCATAACCGCTTATCCTGTGCAGGGTCACAGGCAAGCTGGAGCCTATCCCAGCTGACTATGGGTGAGAGGCGGGGTACACCCTGGACAAGTCGCCAGGTCATCGCAGGGCTGACACATAGAGACAAACAACCATTCACATTCACACCTACGGTCAATCTAGAGCCACCAATTAGCCTAACCTTTGGACTGTGGGGGAAACCGGAGCACCCGGAGGAAACCCACGGGGAGAACATGCAAACTCCACACACAAAGGCCCCCGTCAACCACTGGGCTCAAACCCAGAACCTTCTTACTGTGAGACGACAGTGCTAACCACTACACCACCATGCCGCCCCAGGAAAAATATACAAAACTAATTTAAGCAATATCGTATGAGCAAGAGTACGGTTATACTGATCATGGGCATGGCTGTGTTTGAGCGAGTGCCGTAGCTAATCACAGCCATGTCGATATTCAGTATAACCGCATTCCTGTGAGCGCTTTATTGCTTTTATACAACAGCTCTTTTACAAACAAGAAATTAATATCGATTAACTCTTATTTCAGACACAATACATGGAACGTTCCGTTTATTTTTGCTTGGCTAGCGGAAATACATCCCGAAGAAGCCACACTCATTTTGTATCTCGTCAGCTAGCTGGTTAGCTAGCTCACATTTGATTTGTACACCTCCATGAACAGTGCTTCTGGTAAAATTGGCATCCGTTCTTCCTTTTCATCTTCATCTAACAAGCTTTCCTTTTTTCATTTGACGTGTCCAGTGCAGTGGTGTAGTCAAGTCACTAAACCTCAAGTCCACAGTGTTCAAGTCCAAGTCATTAAAGAAAGTTTTGAGTCAAGTCCGAGTCGAGTCCATTATTGATCCGAGTTGAGTCTGAGAACAAGACTCCTACTGCACCATTTGACGGTGGCTGTTGCTGCCTTTATGTGAAAGCGTCTCTGCTACTGTGTTGGACTAACGTTACTGCTTGACCGCCCCATTTTAGTTAACAGGCTACAGATAAAAAGCTTGTTCATCACTCAGCAAGCCCCACCCCCTATCAACAGGGCAAATAACATGAGAGAGGGTTAACACTAGCTAGTTCATCAGTCAGCAAGCCCCGCAATCAACAGGGCAATGAACATAGCGCATCACTTCCTTCTCTGGGTGGAGTCTTGCCAAACGACGATTGAAGTTCGAGGTTGTCCCCGATGGCATGTTACAAAAAATAAAGAAAAAATCCGAGTCCTCGCCTCCAGTTTATGAGTCCAGATGCAGTTAATGCACAAGTCCAAGTCTGAGTCATCAGTGCTCAAGTCCAAGTCAAGTCACGAGTCCTTAAAATTAGGGCACGAGTCGGACTCAAGTACTACAAGCCTGGTCAAGTGATGCTGTTGCTAAAATTACTGTAGTAACTGTTTCAAACTCGTCATCGTCGTCACCATTGCTGAACTTGATCTGGGCTTGAGGCGAACCATGTTTGAGTGATGCGCCACTTCTCTCGATTTCTAGTGGCATGCCAGGTCACACCTGCACTTTTAAGGTTGGGTTGGAAGTTGTGCAAGTAAAGTCTTCTTTGATGACTTCAGGCTTTCTTTCCATTAACTCTTTTTCCAAGGCACAATTCTTCTACTGGTCCTTTCCTTATGTAATGTCCAATAAACTGGAGTTGGTGTCGTTTAACTGTTGTCAAGAGTTGTCTGTTTTGGCCTACATGTCTAAGAACTTAGTACGTTTGTAATTCTATCAGAGGGGAACCATCAGGGCCTTCTAGACCTTCAGAGAAGGCCCAAACATCTCAGCATTTCAAATGTTATCTTTAATTTTTCATTCTTTAATTACTTTCATTCTTTCATATTTTCATTATAATTTATTTTAATTCTAATTTGGCCTCATTTTCTATCAAATGTGCTTCAGAAATGAAAGGGTTACGGTCCTGAAAACATTAAAATAGAGTTCCAATGAGATTGTTTTGTTTGTTGTCTCTAGGCTGAGAAGAGTTTAGAGCTGGCTCACTCATTGGCTAGGACTTCATTGCCGGCACAGAAGATCATGGCAGTATATGTTTATGTAGGAAGTGATGGATGAATTAACCAATCGGATTTTGATTTACAGTGGGAGGGACCAAAAATTTATCACCCTAGTCCTTCTCAAATAGCCCAGGAGTAATAGGGTTATACCCGGAACAAATTAGTAACAAGCTGAAAATTTCAGAATACCTTTAGGAATAACATACTAAAAGTCCCCGGAAATCCCCCTTGTGCTCTCTGAGAAATTCAAGATGGCGTCCAAAATGGCCGCCAAATGGAGAGCTGCCCATATCTCAGGCCCAAAACAAAATATTAATGCAATTAAAAGGTCAGAATATATGTTTTGTAGGGTAGGAGAGTAAATTCCAACATGTGTGTATTAATTACATTGTGTATTAACATAATAACAATGTACACATTATTATAACAGTATATTTGTGTATAGTGTGGATCCATTGGTTACTCATTCACTCCGTATCATCCTATTCTGTTCACAAAACAACAAACACAATTACTAGGGGTTGGAGCACTTATTTTCATTAATATTAATTAAAGTAAATTGGTGGTGTAAAGGCGGCACGGTGGTGTAGTGGTTAGCGCTGTCGCCTCACAGCAAGAAGGTCCTGGGTTCGAGCCCCGGGGCTGGCGAGGGCCTTTCTGTGTGGAGTTTGCATGTTCTCCCCGTGTCCGCGTGGGTTTCCTCCGGGTGCTCCGGTTTCCCCCACAGTCCAAAGACATGCAGGTTAGGTTAACTAGTGACTCTAAATTGACCGTAGGTGTGAATGTGAGTGTGAATGGTTGTCTGTGTCTATGTGTCAGCCCTGTGATGACCTGGCGACTTGTCCAGGGTGTACCCCGCCTTTCGCCCGTAGTCAGCTGGGATAGGCTCCAGCTTGCCTGCGACCCTGTAGAAGGATAAAGCGGCTAGAGATGATGAGATGAGATGGTGGTGTAAAATGAAAATGGCATGTTAAAAGATCATGCTGAGTTCAGTCATTTTTAAAAGGTCATGCTGAGTTTAGTCATTTTTTGTCCGAACACACTGGCATTGCTAGTAGTAAAGACTGGCGCTAGAAACTCAAAGATTAATTTTTTTCCACCCTTAAACAAGCTTGAATAAATTCCCTACTTCATTGATGGTACAACAAAGGTCCAAGCATTACAACTGAGGCACTGAGAAGTGTTTAAGTCTACTCATTGTTTATAAGCAAGAGCTTTTATTGAGGCAGACCTTTTTGTCATGAAAGTCGCCGGAATGTTGAAGAAGTGTACTGAAACAGCTTGCCATTGTAGTTTTAGAAGATAGAGTTCTCAAATTTAATTTCCCTTTAATTTTTTATCAAAGCTTAAAGATGCACTAAATATTAAGGAAATTGATGTCTAATTGTTGTCTTACATTATGTTCATGTATGTAGGTAGCCTACTAAGCTAATCTGTCAATCATGTCAACCATCAAATTCCATGTAATTTCCACATTAATGACCTTGTAATCTTGGTTAATTTTAATTTTAACAGTGTGACAATGGTGAATTTGCATTGCTTGTATGAGAGAACATATAATTTAACATTTTAATTGCATTTATATTATGTTTTATCCCTGAGATATTGAAAAATCTCCAATCGGTGGCCATTTTGGACGCCATCTTGAATTTCTCAGAGAGCACAAGGTGGATTCCCGGGGACTTTTAGTATGTTATTCCTAAGGGTATTCTGAACATATTCTGAAAAATTCAGCTTGTTACTAATTTGTTCCGGGTTGGACTCAATTTTGAGCTCATGCTCTTGGGCTAAAAGGCCAATGCGAGCTTAACCGTGAGTCAATGTGGCAGTGAAGTCACCTTCCAGCCGGTGTAGCGTTCATCAGTAGTGTTGGCGAATGCTAATAAAGCGCTCAAGCCAGTGCTATCAAGAGCAAGTAGCGCAGGCTAACACCAAGAAACTAAGATTTCGGTCTCCAGACGCTTCTTCTATGCACGCTCGCTACAGTGTTTTTCACTCAGACTTAAGTATTCATTTCCCTCTGTAATTTACTTTTTAAAAAATCAACATCGACAACTACACACAACGGAGCGACCTGGCAGCCTGCCGCTAATCCCTTGCAAAATCCTTTGCCCTGTTGTTTTTTTTGGGTTTTTTTTTGGTGTGTCTGGTTGAGCTCAAGTCCCAGCTCTATTAGTAATGGTTCGCCACTGAATTCTATCCATGTATGAGATCTTGAGCATACCGTAAAATACCAAATAATAGCCCGGGCTATTATTTGTCTCGATCACGTAAGAGACCCGGCGCGTATTAGAGACTAGGCGGCTATTTGGAACAGGCGATTAATTCCTTCTTCACAAACACCTTCCCCAAAATCTACCTCAAAACGGGGAAAAAATCATTCTCAGATAGGCCTACTTTTAACCAGTATAACTTACAGTTTGTTTAGAGTTAGATTACAGATAGCACGGTGCCGACTTCGGGGAATTTTGAAGACGCAGAATGCATCTTCGCATGGCACAGTCAGGGTGGATAAAGGATAAATCACACACCTTTTCCTGTTAATGACTAGTTAAGTGCATGCTTTACAAAATAATCAAGAAACCACACCATTGTCTGTGCGCAGCACTGTGATTTAATTACTCTGCAAAGTTATGGTCACTTGCTATCACCCTCACCCATGCAGCCTCCACCCTTTGCGCTTCGCGATGTCTGTCAATCTGAAATTGCATGGAGGGCGCGACGTTGAAGCAACATAATTAGGGTGCGAAGTGTCAAACCAAAGGGTTTTTTCTTATGCTGAAAAATAAGTGACCTGCAGTG